>NC_081418.1:106929789-107064789 GCF_949786415.1 Peromyscus eremicus | reverse complement strand
GCTTCATGTATCTGCAGCGCAAAACCCCATGTTTCTAACTGTATGGTACACGGGCATTGTCTCTGTCCTAGGTTCTCCCCAGGTTAAGCTAATACCATTAGACGATGTATTGCCTTTGCCACTTAATATTGCACCTAGAGCTTTATGCACCAGGAACTGGGACTCCAGGAGCTAGGTCCAGTTCATTCCTTAGCGTATGAAACCCACCTAAGCATCACAAGCTTTGAGAGTGGAGGTGTGGGCGTAATAGACCCAACGCTACCAGCACCTAACATCTGCTGACTTCTCACTTCATCTGTGACAGTAAGCCGTCTCAATCCCATAGATGACCTATGGAGAAAAATCTCAAGCTGTCCTCAATTTTCATATGGTGAGAGGAAGCTGGGGAGGATGAAGCCAGCTGCCTTGAGTTCCATAGCTGGTAAGTCATGAGGACAGATGTCAAAAGCACAGGATCTGCTTCTGCAGCAGGAGCTGGGAAGATTATGCCGTAGATACGGTAAAGGCAAGAAATTCCATCGTGTCCAGGTGAAAACACCAAATTCACTCTGTTTAGCAGAAGCCTGGGCGGGCCTGGGGGCATGATGGGAGAGGTGACAGTGATATCAACGAGGACTGGACATTCTTTAAGAAAGCCTTCCTACTCCTGGTCTCATTTGGGAGGCGATAACCATAGCTACATTTACTGAGTAGTGTGACCAAGTGTCACACAAAAAACTGATCGATAGATCTGATACTTTTTTTGTCCTCACTAACCCTTTAAGAAAGTCCTGATACACTTTTGAAACTGAGAACAGGATTTGGAAATTTTCGACGGTACTGAAACCACTCAAATACCTGCTTCCTAAGAAACCAAGTCTTTCAGGTTTGCGCACCTGGAAGGCCTGGCGTGCCTTTTCACGTGGACCTCGTCCAAGCCTTAGGGCAGCTTCAGCAGATGCCTGGTCCAGCAGCTGCTACCTCTGGAGCAGAGGTCCCATTCCAGAGCTCAGGGCGTCTTGCGAAAGAGGCATTTGTAAGTAACTCGGCCCCTAGTTGACCCCAAAGCCCAAACCTCACCTGGATGTATTTGTCTTGCTGAGGGACTGGGTGGCGGGGTGGGAGCAGGGTTTTGAACCGGTCTGCTGGACTAAACAGAATATGGGCTCACTTTTGTCAAATAAGATGCAATCAAGAGGCTAAAAGGGCCGTGTTTATCTCATAGCAGTGTGCCCCTTAATGAAGATCTTTATTGTTGTTGGAATTTGGCTCCACCTATGGGGTTCTCTTTGAGGCCGGAGCCAGGGCGCGGTGGGAAGGAACTAGAAGAGGTGCATAGCGGCTGCGGCGGTCAGCCTGGCGCGTCTCCGGCTCTCTGCTGCCACCTAGCGCCGTACCACTTAGACGTGATCTCGCTGCGTTTGAGCGTGCGCGTTGCTTGTGAGGTGGAAAGGTTTCCCTCTTCTTTTGGAATTCGGCATGGCCTTGCTCTTTGGGGAAACGAATTTTTACGCCCTGGTGCGCCGAGAAGTAAAAGTTAAGCCTAGCTGGATCTTACATCTATCTACGTGAGTCGAGGTTCTTGGAATGGATTTCAATTTCCATAGTATGCTGTGGACAATTCAGTGCAGGTTCCTTGGGGTTGGTTACTCATGTGTAGTCGCTCGTCTGGCTTCCTAGAAATTGAAGTTTTTGTGACACTATTAGCACCGTGTTGGATGAAAATAAAATTTTCGGAGGGAAAAAAAAACCTCAGAAATCCCATGGCAAGTTTGAACTATGCTCTTCAGTTTCAAACACGGTGTTTAGTTGAATAGGTTAATGGGTAAATAATGTACAGAATAACCATGTTGAAGATGGTTGATATGTTGTTTGGCGATGGAAAGAAATATTTCTGAAAGTATTAAAACTTAGATGCTACCCCACGCCTTGCCGGGGCAACACAGTAGAGCTGACCCTGTTGGCAGGTGAACCAGCCCCAAATGCGTGAGCCTGGGAGAACTGGCCCCATTACTCATCTGTCATGCAGTGCTGTGAGCGAGGGAGAGATGCCTTCCCCCTTGCTCCTCTCCACACACTGCCTGAGGCAGATGAGAGATGACTACTGGGTCATGAGAGTGGAAGAGCTGGCCCCGCCCCTCACAGCTGCAGCACTCAGGAGAGCGGACACTGCATCTCTGCTGAGCAGCACAGTAGAGCTAGGCCTGGTGGTGTAGGTGTGGGTGACCCTGCCCTGAGGACTTGAAAGCAGGAGAACCGGCCTGGCCCCTTGCTCTTTGCTCCATAGGGCAAACTAGGGGGAGGGGCAATGCTGGAGAGCTCACCCTGGTGGTGAGGATGGCTACAGCTTCCAGGCTGACCAACCCTGCAAACCACCAGAGCCCAGAAACTAGGGCTATGAGTTGGCCCACCCCTAAATCCACCCCATCTATGATCTGCTGGAGCACATGAAGGGGATGGTCCTGCTGACCCAAAGCTGCAGGATCTCCACGAGGAGTCCCAGTGAGCCCGGTATAGACAGTGTAGCAGAAACCAGAGGCCTGGAACCAGACCGAGGGCTCTGCAATGAACACTTGTAAGCAAAGATATGTGAACTAAAGAATATACTGAGTGAATAACTATGTCACACTATAGCTTCCACAATGAGATTTTTCTTTTTCTCTTCTTTTTATTTTTTGGTTCTCTCTTTTTATTTTCTCTTAAATCTCATTTTCTTTGGGTTGCAAGGGCAGAGGGTAGATACGAAGGGACAGGGAGATGAATGGGATGATGTGGAAGCCACAAAGAATAAAAAAATAAAAAAAATGAAACTTTGATGTTGAAGGGAGAGTTAAAATCAGTGGCACATGCCTTTAATCCCAGCACTCGGGAGACAGAGCCAGGCAGATCTCTGAGTTCAAGGCCAGCCTGGTCTACAGAGCGAGATCCAGGACAGGCACCAAAGCTGCACAGAGAAACCCTGTCTTGAAAAACAAAAACAAAACAAAACAAAATCGAATATAAATAGCTCTAGAAATTTAGTTTGAGATGATCCTGTTACAGTTTAACACGGTGGACAGCTGTCACAGTCTCAAGAACAATTAAGGGAAGCTCCTCTAACTAGTTGATAAACAGTTAAAACTAGAAAAAATACTTCACTGTTCATGGCAGGAGAAACACCATGCACTATTTTTTCTGTGGATATGCTATTACTGCCTAAAATTATTATTAAAACTCTATAAAAACAATCATTTTTAGCTTCTAAGAATATTTAAAGATTTAATTAAAAAACAAAACAAAACAACAACAAAAAACACCCAGGCTGGGCATCTTGGCCCCCAAAACAGGAGGAGCCCTGAGGCTCACTGGCCAGCCAGTCTAACCAAATCGGTAACCCCTGGGTTCAGCGAAAGGCCTTGTCTTAAAAAATGAGGTAGAGAAAAAATGAGGAAGGTGCTGACCCAATGCTTGGCCTCCACTTGCATGCATGTGTGTGTATATGCGTGCTCACACACATGTGCGCATGCACGCGCGCGCGAGCACACACACACACACACACACACACACATTCTATCCTCTGAGGTGGTGCTGTTCTACTCTACACAAAGATCATTTGCTCTTTGTGCAAAACACTTTGAAGTGTAGAGATGCATTCAGGCCAAGGAATTTCTGCCTTGTCAAGCTGGGCCACTCCACTATGTGTGTGTGTGTGTGTGTGTGTGTGTGTGTGTGTGTGTGTGTGTGTGTATACGTTTGTGTATGGGTACCTGTGCCTGTAGAGGTCAGAGAACAATGTTGGGTGTTACTCAGGCATCACCCACATTTTTTTTTTAAATACATTCTCTCTGTAAGACCTTAGCTTGCAGATCCAGCTAGACTAGTTGGCAATCCTCTAAAGCCAGCAAGCCGCAGAACTCCTCCTGTCTCTACTTGCTAAGTGTTAGGATTACAAGTGTGCCCTACCATGTCTTATATGGGCACTAGGGATCAAACTTAGGTCCCCTTGTTTGCAAAACAGTTAACTGACTGAGCCATTTCCTCACCCCTAACCCCTTTTACCTTTTGGTTGGTAATGAAATGACTAAATCATTAATTAAAGTAGGTGATAATGGAGCCAGTCACTAGTTTTATCATTAACTGTCATTTTCTGTTTCATGCCCATATTCGTAATCTAGACTATCTCACTAAAAGCAATAATGGTTCCAAAGGATTACAGTCAACTGCTGGCTAAAAATGATTGTGAAAATTAAGATGCTGATGGAGAAATTTGGTAGTTACTGCCTACCTACTGTCAATAATGGGTCAGATGATGGTTATCTTTCCTCATAGGATGGTCTCAGAAAGACTCCCTGTCAAAATGTCAAATCCCTGCCAAAAAGGTAGCCTAAGTCTAATCAGGAAGAAACAACAGACACACCTGAATAGAGACGTCATCTGTGAAAATAACTGTCCCAGAGTCTTCAAACATGTCAGTTTCAGAAAAGATGAATATTAGAGACAGAAGAGCTTCTTTCTACCCTGGAAAGAATCCTGAAGGCATAACAGCAAATGTGCAAATGGACACTTAACATTTACATTGTGACAGTCAGTAGTGGAGGGACACAAAGTTATAAATGATCGCTGGAAGAGTAGCCAAAGAAAAGCCTGCAGACAGCGGGTTCAGTTACTGTTAGGATTTTAACAGGCTAGTCCCATTCCAGAACATTCTTAGTTAAGCTTTTCTAGAGCAGTGGAGCTATTCTGGAAGAAAGTGAAATGGTGGATATATGTTACTGTCCTAGGCATCAAAACCAAAATGATCAACCAGGATGGTGCCACATGAGTGTAATCCCAGCTGTGTGAGGCCACCTCAGAAGGATTCCAGGTTTGAGGACACCTGGGCTATGTAGTGAGTCCCAGACCATTGGGACTCTGTCTCAAACCAACCAAATAAAATACAGGACTTTACAGCACAAGGAATAAACTTTGAGAAATATATATGTATGTGTGTATATATGTATGCACATACACATATACATGTACATATTTATATACTTATATCTGTGTGTGTGTGTGTGTGTGTGTGTGTGTGTGTGTGTGTGTGGTTTGAATGAGAATATACCCCCCATGGCTCATGTATATGAACACTTGTTCCTCAGTTGATGAAGCCATTTGGGGAGCTTAGGAGATGTGGCCTTGTGGGAAAAGTTATGTCACTACAGCTGGGCTTTAAGATGTGAGTTTTTGAAGATTCACCCTGATCCTAGCTTCCTCTCTAATTCACACTTGTGATTCAAGATGTGAGCTCTCAGCTTGCTGCTCCAGCATGCTACTTGTTCACACACACACACACACACACACACACACACACACACACACACACCTGCCATATGGAATCTTGTCCCAAATAAACTCTTTCTTCTATGAGTTGTTTTGTCATTGTGTTTTATCACGGCAACAGAAAAGTAACCAACACAATATATGTATAATTTTGTTTTATTTTTAAGAAATGGGGTGTGGTTACCTTATCCAGGCTGTCCTTGGCCTCCTGAACTCAAGAGATCTTCCCACCTTAGCCTCCCAAGTAGATGGGACTACATATATGCAACATGACACCTAAACTCAATGCACACAAAATTTTAAAACATCATTTAGAACTCTACTGTTATTTGAATTTCTTTTTTTACTATGTACCCAGTAATCACTGGTCAGTAGAACTGGTGACAATGAAGACAGCCACAGGCTGGATCCTTAACTAAGTTTTTTTTTTCATAATTTCATAATAATAATTCTTTTCTTCACCTGAAGGAACTGAAGTCTGTTACATTGCCACATCAGCCCCCCCCCCCAGTACCCCCTGCTTCACCATTCCTGCTGTGGTCTAAAGCCCATAGAAAAGGAGGCCACTTAGCCTCGGAGACACACATCTGTGAAAGAGCTCTCCAACGTCTCCAAACTCAGTGCAGGATACACTTGATTGCTGAGTGATTCATGCCCTTAATTGTTGTTTCAGAGGTAGTTTAAAGGATAAAGATAAGAAATTGTCAAGTTCTCATTGAATATTGGAACACTTGTATGCACCCTAAAATGTAGGTTCAAAATCACTTGGGGATAGAGTCCTTCCCACTCTGCAGCAGAACTTCTCAAGCTGTTCGTTTGTTTCCAGTAGTAACCAGGTGAAATAAGGAAACATGATCACATGCATGCACACCAACACCTCCCCTTCTTAGTGCCCCCCCCCATACACAGGCATGCCCTCAGGGCTACTCTCACCTCTGGTCTGCAGATTCTGATGCCGACTGGAAAGAATACCTTAAACCTCTCAAGTTTCCTCATCATGAATTTGTTTAATTGTTTCATTTTAAGATACGCCCTTTATTACACTTCTTCCCTATGTTTCCTTCCCTCTCTTCTTCCCTTTCTTCCTTCGTTCTCTTTTATTTTTATTGTTGTTGTTGCTGAGGTTACAGGTGTGTGCTACAGCACTTAGCAGTTTTCTTTGGTAATATCACAAGCAACCAAGGGTAGATTCTCTTCCTCATGGGTATGTTAGGCTATAAGCAATGTCCCAAAACCTCCTCTCAGGAAAGGTTATGTTAAAATGAATTGCAGTCAACCAAAAATGCTCAGGGTCAAGTGGGCATTATTGAGCCTCATCAGTGGCTGTGGTTATTCCAGGAGTGGAATTGTCATTGTTCATGATATCACCTATAAATCAAACCATCTGTTAAATATCTTTAAAGTACAGTTAAAGAAAATTCAGTGTGTGTAAAGCACACTACCAAAGATGAAAACTTTTGTTTTACCCCACAATCCTAGAAAGCAAAGATTTGTTCTTATACACTATTGATGATTACCTTAACTGCATTACCTTTATTCAAATTTATATTGATTGCTTTTACCTAAATAATTTTAATTCTATAAATTTGTTTTTCTAATACCTAAGAGGAAGTAACTCAATGTGTATGTTTTGAGCTTTGCTTTCTGTGGGCTTTGTTGGTTTGACTATAACAGCTAGTTGTCCCTAAGGCAATGAAAACATTCTTTAATGTTTTTCTCTTCTACGGAAATTGGATGAACCGTGAGAATAGACCAGGAACTTGATAACAAAATCCAATATACACGTACTCTCAATAAGATAACTTTTTCATTAACTAAGAAAATTATTTTAGCTTTTGCTTTCAAGCAATTTTACTATTGAATATCTTTTAAACTCAATAGAGGAAAAGTTTCTTACTGCCAAATGTTGTTAGTTGCTTTTATGTGGTCTATTTGAATACTTCCTGTAGTCAGTTTTGTGTAATTGATTTGAATACTTCCTGCCAAATCTTTCCCAAACCTCATTCCCATTAATCCTCAGACAAGTTCTCTCCACAGGGGCATGGAAGCCCTTCTTACTGAAGTGAAGAGGAAAGCAGGATCTGCTAGCTAACATCTAGGCAGGGTTTGATTTCAGGTCTGCCTGGCTCCAAAATCTGAGTACTTTCTATTCTCCATCTTGCAGATGAGAACTATGCTTTTTGTATAAATACCAATTCCTCTCTGTGTTTGCCGCTGGACCAGAGACTTAATGAGAGAGAGGATGAATGAGCTTCTTTGACCGCACTGTTCTGTGCTAGTACATTGACTCCTGAGCAAGCAGGATGCAGGAATTAAGTGAACAGACTGATGAAACTATGACCTAAAATGTAAATTATCATCAAAATGTATTTAACTTCTTGCATAGTGAAACACTTATTTTAAGACTATAGAAAATTGGTGATTTTAATGACTTTGTTAGATGGGATGTGTAACTACCACTTAGAAGCAAATCTTCTTCGAAGAGCCTTTATTTTTAAAAGCTAGCATCACAAAGTGTGTTTAAAGGTCTCCTTTTCTAAAGCTTGCCAAAGAAGACATTTTGAATACCATTACATGAACTCATAGTAAAACTTTGCAATAGAGTGTCTTCTCAATCTACAACCACAAGAACTTGGTGGGATTTTATTTTCCTTTTCAGGATCCCGGAAGAAGCAAATCCTGGCTGCAGTCTTGGAATGAAGTCAGCACCAGCAGAAGGTTACTCAGTGCCTCAATAGATGCATTTTAAAGTCAGAGCACATAGCTCAGTGCCTTAAACTCAGAACCGTGCTTCTGATGCAAAGGCTCCGGAACTCTTTGTATTAAGCACATTCACATCTTTCGTATATCCAAAGCTCATTCATTCTATGGTAATGAGCTTGGGGATTTAGTGTCTCACTGAAAATATGCCTGTTCAGCACAAGGTTACTTCTGAGAAGAAAAGTCTTAAAATGAACTGATTAGATAAATATTTGCAAGATTAAAGTGATCCTCCTGGACTCTATGGCTTAATTAAGAATAAAGTAGGTTTCCTAGCAATCACTGTGAACTTCTTTCATAAATAGATCACATTTTAAAAAGTATTATTTTTTTCTACCTACTGGTTTATTACCCATAAGCTTCTGAAACTGTCAAATCTCTTTTTAAAAAAATTAATGGCTTCTATTTTGTGTTCATCAATAGGAAAGTAAAGTGCTGATTTTTCAACATTATGTTTGTTATAATTATCATTTTAGTATTGATTTCACATGAATTAACTTCTTGGGGTTATAGCATTTTGTAAAAATGTACACAGAGAAAAACAAAAATTTTGGCTTATATTATGTCAAGGAGAATAAATGGATTTTACCCCACTTCTCAGAAAGGGCTCATTGAATTCTACATCTCTTAAGTGAAAATTTGCTAACACTGTATACTTTATATTACCGATACAAAGATATTTAAATGTTACTCCTTCACTTCTTAGAATTACAATATTATACAGTATACAATATACAGTATATACATACATACATATATATATATATATATATATAAAACAGTAGAATACTGAACAACTGCACTTTTATTGTCCTTTCTGCCAACTTTTACTAATCTTAATCACCATAAACATGAATGTCTGTTCTAAGAATTTCTGATAGATCCTATTGACAATCTCCGGTTCCATCTGTGTTCCTACAGATGATATACATTTGTTCTCCTTTGTGATTAGATAGAATTTCTGTGTGGTTATATACCACATTGTCTTTTTCTGCTTCTCTGATGGTGGACTCTTATGGAGACTTTGTAACAGCTCCTGTGACTAAAGCTGCAGTAAATATTGGTGTGTAAGTACCTCTGTGATATGTTGACTTAGAATCTTTCGGGTAAACACCCAGGAGTAGTGTAGCTGGGTCTTATGGGAGACTGATTTCCTCTGTTTGACATGGACGTAGAAGGACAATTGTAGAGGGAAATTAAGGGACTGCCAGGAGGGAGCAGGAGAAAGGAGACATTAGGGAACATGGCCAAAGTGCACTCTATACGTGTATGGAAGCGTCCTCATGAAATCCATTAGTCTGTGCAATAAATATATGCCAATAAAATAATGATGATGTTAAAGAATTTCTAGAACCTTGGAGTATTTGAGATGTTGCCTTTGATCTTAAATGATAATATGACTTTTAGTCTTTTTTTCCTCATAAATCTCTCTTAATAACCATGTTATTTTCCTTGTTAAGCACAAAAATAAGCCATCACTGATACTAAGCCATTTTTATCTTGATTAAGGGAATCCTGTCTTCTGGTTTAACATTGGTAAACTTAGTTCCTGTCTCATGGAGAACCATATGACATGGCATACTTTCTAAACATAATATTATCATTAAGGATGGCTTTTCTCTAGTATTTTAGCAAATATTTCATTCCTAGAATCAAGTGCATATGATATTCTATTATCTATCATATTTAGAACTATGGTTAGAAAGTTTTCCATGACATAAAGTATAATTTTTCTCATTCCAAGTATATTCAAAGATGGAAATTGGGTAATTGCTAGATCAAGATTTCACTGTTTAATTCCTTCCTTGTTTTATTTCTTTTCCCAATATTGGTAGAATATCTTATACTTACCAGGCTTTATGCAAGTGCTAACAATCAAAAATGAATAATTTATCTTTGCTTCTGGCTTACAAGCAAACAAACAAAAATCCTACATTTTGTAATTATGAATTGACTTTTATGGGTATTGAGAAAGCTATCTGGCAGGAGAATTTCTACACAAATGTCAAAAACTCTGTGGGATCCAAGAGAAAGAAAGGACCAAGTCTTGTTGCGTTATGCATAGACAGCTTCAGGGAGAGTAGAAATCCAATCATTTCTTTAAGGAAACAGGGTCCTGGAATGAGCATTTAAATTGGGAGCTCACCAGCAGTAGCCATTAGCTGTGGAGGTCTGGCCCCATCAGAAAATCTAGCTCTGCTCCATCTCTAATACTTACAGGCTCTTAACCATTGGTTAAGCCACTCAGTGTGCTCCCAGTCCCAGGCTCCTAGGCTGTGCAGATTAACAGAGAAATATGCCAAACTCTGGGCACAGTGATATACCTATCCCAGATGTTCATTAATATTAGTTTCTCCTGTTACTTGGGTGTTCAAGGGTATGTACTCTGGGAGCCATTTGCATAGAGTGGTGACCTGAGATATAGTATATCCCAGCATGTCATCATTTTGTCTCTTCTACTTATGTATATTACCATGCTTCCCTTTATACCATGTTCACTAAAAGAGCATGACATCTTTACTACTTTTTCTTAATTGCTTTTAAGATAGGGTCTTGTGTAGCTCAGGCTATCCTCAAACTTGCTAGATAGCTGAAGATAACCTTGAATTCTTGCCTCTGCCTCCTGATATTACAGACATGCATAACTACACCTTGTTTATGTGGTGTTGAGTATCAAACCCAGGATTTTATGCATGTTAGGCAAGCACTCTACCAAATAAACCACATCTTCAGCCCCATATTTACTCATGTGTCAGCAAAGCCCCCAGCAGGAAAGAGGTGGGACACTAGAATTGGTTAGTTTGATGCTGGGTTTGTAAGTGTGCATGTAGGCTGGAAGGATACCACATGGAATAACAAAGTCCCTGGAGCTCTAGCACCTTAAGACTCACCAAGGGAAATGGCGTGCTTAAAAAATGCTCTGGGTGTCCTTTTTATGGCCTTATATAGGGTCACATGTACGCGAAGTCTTCTTTAAAGATTGCCTCATCTCCTCCCCCATAAGTTGGAGACTACATTGATCTAACTTTTCCATTTGATTGTGATAAGGGCTTTTTATTCAGGTGTCTGCACCTTGGGTTTCATGCCTACATTAGTTTTCACTCTGCATGTAGTTAAGACAAGCATATGATGGATAATAGTTTAAGTAATGGTTAATTAATACAACCCAAGTGTCACCGCTCAGGCCATGATTTAAGAAGGTAGAGTGTGAATAACTTGGCGCTTTAATGAAATGTTTAAGGTAGGAGAGAGACTAAGTCAGTGACTGCTTTTTCCTTTTTTCTGACATTTCCTTAGTTTTCTTGTCCCAGGTCTCACACGGGGGTTTATAACCCTCCAGTATATACCCATTCACCTCTTGTAGGCTCTGAACCCTGGGAATGCTTCTCTCAGCTCTTAGAAGGCAGTTAGCCCCTTTGAACTGTTTTTTCCCTTGTTTTAATTTTCGTTCTCTTCCCTGGATGACTTAATTTTTAAGGTCTTATTTTCAGTTTTATCTTTATTGATCTTCTTCTTTATTGATCTTGTCTTTCATTAAATGTAATGGATTTGGGAATGATAAAGATAATTAAGTGTTGAAAACACGGTCATTGATTTAGTGTTAGAAGACAAATAGAACAGGAGCAGAAAGTTTGGCTGGATTTCAACCTCACGTCTCCACTCATGCCACTGAGTAAACTGCTCATGATGAAATTTAAATACCTCTGTGAATAAAAAGACAGTCCCAAGTAGGAATGGAAATAACATTAAGATGACTGTGAGTGGACTTCCTCGTATAGGATAGAAATATTTCTGTGATATTCACACCTGTGTGGGTCCTGTCTGTACCCATGAGTCCAAGTACAAAATTGTTGTTGCTGGTTGTAGTTGAAGTTTTCCTGGTCCTGCCTGGCCTATGGTCAGGACAAATCTCTCCCACTCACGTCCCCCAAGTAAACACAGAGACTCATATTACTTATAAACTGTATGGCCATGGCAGGCTGCTTGCTATCTGTTCTTATATCTTAAGTTAACCCATTTCTATAAATCTATACCTTGCCATGTGGCTCATGGCTTACCGGTATCTTACATCATGCTTCTCCTCTTGGCGGCTGGCAGCATCTCCCTGCCTCAGCCTTCCACCTCCCAGAATTCTCCTCCTTGTCCCACCTACACTATCCTTCCTGCCTGGCTACTGGCCAATCAGTGTTTTATCAATCAATCATAGCAACATATACTTACAGCATACAGGACATCCCACAGCAGCTGGTGGTGGTGGTGGTGGTGGTGGTGGTGGTGGTGGTGGTGGTGGTGTGTGTGTGTATGTGTGCATGTGCGTGCGCATTTAGGCCTGAGACAGAGGTGGGAAACTTTCTCAAGCCCTCTCTACCTCATTCACCGGGCAGAGTCACTTACTTGTAGCATGGTCACTGTTTGGCTAGCCTGACTGGATAGCTTGCTCTGTGGGCTTCCTGTCTCTGGCTCTCTGAGCTGGAATTATAAACAGGTTGTCACATCCCCCAGGCTTATTGTGGCTTCTGGGGATCTGGACTCTGGTTCTTGCGCTTTACCTCCTGAGTCATCTCACCTGCCACCAAGTACCGGTTTTGATAGTCAATTCCTTGAGCTTTAAGCTCCTCATCTGCGATCAGGAGGAATTTATATGTCATCGGATATTTGGGGGGAATGTCTAATAACAATATCTTAAAAGATACATTGCTTTTAAAGCAAACCTGTATTTCACATTCTTGTTTTTAAGATCTATTTGATTGTTTAAGTTGAAGATATGAAAATACATTCCAAGATATTTCTATTTTAGGATATTTGATCACACTCTGACCCCGGAGATTTCATGATTTACTGGAAAAACCTGTTTTTAGTTGGGGTGTGGCTCAGCCCTAGCACACACCTTCAATCCAAGAGCTTTCTGCTTGAATATTGTACACAGGATTAAATAAAGTCAACCATAGGTCAAGAGGGGAGCGAGCAACCAGTTGACAGGAAAAAAGAAAAACAGAGAGAGTTAGAGGGAGTCAGGAAGATGGATAACAGCATATTTCTGCAAGGATGTATGCAGTAACTTTTTTTTTTTTTTGTAAGTAGAAAGGGCAGAAATAGTCTAAATGGCCATTGGTAGAAGACTGGTAATCAGCCATAAATTCAAACAAAGATGCTATGAAAAGTATTAAGTGTGTTGTGATGGCATATAAAGACCTCTAAGATGCATTTAATGGAAAGAAGAAATAAAGGTGGACGGCCCCTTGTATCCAAGGGAAAGGGGAGAGCTGTGCTTACATAGACTTGTGTGTGCAACCAGATGGCTGGGTGGGAAAATTGAGCCCTTAGAAGCTGTTTGGATCTCCACTACTTGAAGACATTACTTTGTTACCAAGCAGTAGTATCATGAAGACTTCCTGGGTATTTCTATAATTGTGCTTTTACTCTTTAAATAAGATAGCTCTTCCCTTTCCCTACTTCTTCATTTTGAACAGTCTAGAATAAGCAATTAGATGGGGCTGGGCAAGATAGGTGTTGTACAATGGTGTGATCTGATGGAGTGTGTGAGACCAAGTAGGGGAAGAGCCCACCAAATGGGTGAAAGAAGGCACGGGGTGCAGCAGGGTGTGGAGGGCATCCTTGCATAGTTAGAGTCCACTGTCAGAGCCCATGCAGAAGAAAAATGTTACATGTTTACTCTCATGTGTATGTTTACTCTCCTATATGGAGCCTGGATTCCAATTTTTTGTTTTGTCTGTTTGGAGCACAAGTGGAAGGCAAGAAAATTGAAAGGGTATTTTTAGGGTGAATAGTGGATGGTAGATAAAATGAATGTAGAGAACTAGAATACTGTGGGCAGAACGGGAAGGGCATGGGTCGTGGGGAAAACCAGGAGGGAGAGGGGAGGGCTAATCCAAAGGAAAGGTATATGAAACACAATATGGAAGGCTACTATTTCACAGCCCAATTTTAAAAATAATTGGAGAGATTATTAGAATACATGTGAAATGATACTTCAGGTTAAAGGATTAAGTCAGGATGGGGGTGAAGGAGGCATAGAGGAGAGGATAATGGGTGGGTTAACAAAACTGTGGATGTATGAAACAGTCTTATGGAAACCCACAAATTAGTAAGCTAATTGCAAAATAAAATTAAAATAAAAAAAACAAAAGCAAAACAAAACAGAGTTCAAACATAATTACCCTACATGAATGGACAATGTCACTCACAGACTATATGTGTTATTAAATGAAAAATCACAGTGTAAGGCATGGAATCTCTCCCTGTGAGTTTTTGGTTGGCAGTCCCGGAGGTCTCCAAAACAATTCAGACTAATTCCATTACTCTTGTAAGATCCTACGGTTGAAGACACCACACACTTTTGTTGCATGACATAGAGAAACCAATCTCAAACTGACCATGAAACTTCTTAGCTAGCCAACTTTTATGGTGCTATGCAGGCTGCTCAGAGGGGAAAAAATACGTTTCTGATTTTAACCAGCTCTGGACCTTGCATGCTGCAATAATAACTTGCCAAGTAAAATATGCCAATCGGTGCAATAGTGGTACAACTGTTATGGGGTAACTGTCTTCTGATTGGATTTGGGCCTGATCAAAGGAGAGCATTTCAAGCCTGATACCCTAATCCTGTAAAATCCCATGGCTATGCAAGAACAAGCCATCCAAGATTTCTGCATAGATAGGGTAGATGATCTCCAAAGCCCACCCCTTACTCAGGAGCTACTGGCCATTGATAGTTGCTGGGAGAGGGAGAATTTTTCTTCTTTAAGGATTCCCATGCTTCAGTGGAAGGGCTTGCTGTGGAATGTTGTTCTGTATGCTGTGAATATGTGTTGCTCTGATTGATTGATTGATTGATTAATTGATTGATTGATTGATAAATAAAATGCTGATTGGCCAGTAGCCAGGCAGGAAGTTTAGGTGGGGTGAGCAGATAAAGAGAATTCTGGGAAGAGGAAGGGCTGAGTCTGGAGTCACCAGCCAGACTCAGAGGAAGCAAGATGACAAGGCAGACCAGAGAAAAGGTACCAAGCCATGTGGCTAAACATAGATAAGAATTATGGGTTAATTTAAGTGTAAGAGCTAATCAGTAATAAGCCTGAGCTAATGGCCAAGCAGTTATAATTAATATAAGCTTCTGAGTGATTATTTTATAAGTGGGCCACAGGACTGCAGGGGCCCGGAGGGACCAGAGAAACCATCCTACTACAAGGGCCCCCACTCATGAAAATATGAATGGCACTAATTGGACTTAGTAAGTTAGTTAAAAAAAAAAGGCAGTTGGGAGGGGGCCTGATGAGGAGAATATGAAGGGAAGGGGGATAGGTGATAAACATGATCATTCTATTATAGACATGTGTGAAATTCATAAGAATAAAAATGAAAAGTTATTTATACTGTACCTAAGCTTTTTTGTTTGAGATTGTTCCCAAATAAAAATAAAAATACAAGTATATAATGTATATTAGACAGTCAAAATATGCCATTTTTTAAAGCTTTCTTATTTTGCTAAATTCATTCTGTATAATCTAGACAAGTTAAAAAGCAGATAAGATTATGTTGCTTTAATGATATTAACTAAATCTAAACAAAATTAATACCAAATTCTGGTTTCACATATAAAATAATTAAATTTTACAAATAAAGTAGAATTTAAAATAGGATATGATATATTTAGTCACTTGGGGGAAATGTTCCGTATGTGCAGTTTTTTTTCTAGACACAATCAAACAATTTTTATTGAGTGAGTTCTTACATGAATTATGTCAACATAGACTACATCTACAGATACAATGCTGTATTTTATAAGATTTCTTAATAGCTTCTTGCCCAACCAGATCTACAAAGGCCCTTATTTGGTCTTTCTCCATTTATATATGTGTCTAGTATACCCTACCTGTGCCCTAATTGTATAGGATTAAATAGACTCAGAAAATGATCCCTTATTTCAGCTATATGTGAGGCTACATAGAATATTCCCCCCTAACTACATTATTGGGAAGCTTGAGAATAGAACTGAATAATGTCCTAGAAGTGCACATAGTCACTGTCAAAAATGTCAGCTAAAGTATTGCCTTGATGTGAAATAAACAAAAACAGCTTCTATTTTCCAATATCCAATGAAGATCACCCCACACTCTCAACTGCTAAAGCCTGTATTCAATTTCAGAGTCTTCAAACTAGTGGCTGGCAACCCCAGAGTGAGTACCCAGCAAAACAATAGCATGCTGTGTTGCAAAGTGTTCTTCCCTGCTTGCCTCTGAACAATGTTTCATTCATTGTTAGTGCATCATTTTGGAACTCATGTAAGGGCAGTTTGGGTGTAACTGGACTTATAGCTTGTAAAACTCATCTTTATATAGCCATGAGTTAAATTATTTACAATTAGCACACTTGTAAATTTGACATTTTAAAAAGTGAGTGAAATTGAGAGGTAGATCTGAAGAAACAATAATCACAACTGGTCTTATTTAAGTCTTAAAATCTTATCAAATAGCATGGTAGTTTGAGTGAAAATGGCCCTGTAGGTTTATATATTTAAATACTTGGTCCCTAATTAGTAGAATTCTTTGGGAAAGATTGGGAAGTGTGCAGCCTTGGAGGAGGCATGTCACTGGAGACAGGCTTTGAGGTTTAAAAAGACTTATGGCTTTCCAAGTCTCACTGTCTGCCTCCTACTTACTGATCAAGATGTGAGCTCTCAGCTGTTTCTGCCACCATGTCTTGGCTCTGTCACCAGGGACTCTACCACTCTGAAACCATAAGCCTCAAATGAAATACTTTATTTTGTAAGTTGCCTTGGTCATGGTGTTTTATCACAGCAATAGAAAAGTAACTAAAGTAACTAAGATAGGTATATTTAAACTTTGCATTATAGAAATTAGTTTATATCAGCCCAAAGTGCTCTCTAGAACAAAACAAAGATATAGAATTAGTCCTGCTTTAGATCAGTGCAGAGCTAAAGTAACTTAATGTACTAGAGTATACCTCTTTACCCAAGAACTGTACTTCAAACATGCACCAAGGCAGGGAAGTGCAGCTGAAAGTTTTCCTGTGTCCTGCGGCTGCTCAGTCCCAAGTAAACACACAGAGGCTTATATTAATTACAAGTTGTATAGCCTATGGCTCAGGCTTCTTGCTAAATAGCTCTTTCATCTTAAATTAACTCATTTATATTAATCTATATGTTGCCATATGGCTGTGGCATTACAGTCTGCTGGCATCTTGTTGCTCCTTGGGCAGTGGGCTGGCATCTATCCTCTTCTTCATCTCTTCTTTATACCCTTCTTCATCTCTGTCTTCAGTTTGAATGTACTGCCTAACCTTATTTTGCCTTGCCATTGGCTAAACAGCTTTATTTCTCAACCAATGAAAGCAACACATATTCACAGTGTATAGAAAGATATCCCACAGCAGGGAACCCCCTTCAGGCTCCAGGTACAGGTATATAGAACACAGAGGGGAACACACCTTCAAGCTCCAGGGAATGCTATATAGAACACAGAGAGGAATACACCTTCAAGCTCCAGGGACTGGTATATAGAACACAGAGGGGAAGCCTACTTCAGGCTCAAGGTATTGGTATACGCACTGGTACAGGGTGGTACAGGTACTAGTACAGGGTGGGGGAGCCCCTTTCAGGTATCAAGTGCTGATCTGTGACTGACTTGATGCTAATTTCAACAGTAAGTAAAAAAAGTGCCAGCTTCAATTGGAGGTATTCATACCCCATGGAATTATCTGCAACATCAGTGAAGAAGAAGTTTATTTTAAAGTTAAATTCATAAAATAGTAAAAATCAGACTGAAAAGGTAGTGTTTAAAATGTCTAATAGGAGACAGAGGCAAGCAGATCTCTGTGAGTTCGAGGCCAGCCTGGTCTACAAACTGAGTTCCAAGATATCCAGGGCTGTTACACACAGAAACTCTGTCCCATAAAATAAAATAAACTCTAATGGGATCTGGGAACGTGACTCAGTGGTATGTGTGTGAAGCCTGCGTGAAGCCCTGGGTTCAATCCCCAGTAGTTAAAAATGTTTAAGTGCACAGTTTATGCCTTGGGTTAACATTGTGATTGGAAAGTAAGATTTTATTTACATTAAATATGTGCATGTATTTATGCACATATGCAATTAGAGAGTAATTTCATGTGCTCGCTCATCAACAGGATGATTCTTAAACAAACCAAACCAGGATCATTTCATTATTCTTAATTTGCTTAAGATGCTCTTACAGCTTGACACCCTGTAGTTTTAGAAGCTTAGTCACTGAAAGTTTTTACTATCATAACATCTTTCATCAGACATTTGTACACATTTAAATCTTTTAAAGTATAGTAAAGTGCCAAGGGTGATGATTCACACCTTTAATCTCAGTACTCAGGAGACAGAAGCAAGTAGATCTCTGAGTCCAAGGCCACCCTGGTTCACACAGTGACTTCTAAACAAACCAGGACTACACAGAGAGACCCTGTCTCAAAAAAATGTTATTCTTATTAACTTTATCAATTTTCACTCCTATAAGGAAAAAGGATTTGATGACACAGGAATGTCACCTTTTCCTGTGGCAGTCTTTAAAATGCTGATTTCCTGGGAGCAATTGAAACTGGAGATTCTCTCTGGCAAAATATTTGTCTGCAGGCTCTCCTGTTAGCAGTGTTTATCAGCTGCATGATAATGAGTCAATTTCTATGTAAATATAATCAGAATTTGATGGTGGTGAGGAAAACTCTGAGATTAAATGATTTTTGTGGTCCCTTGATTAACATGCTTTATGAAACCATTACCATATGTACCTACAGTTGCACATTTGAAAGCAGCTCTGATTTAAGTCTAAAGGTGTGTGTGTGTGTGTGTATGTGTTGTGCGCGCACACACACACACACAACTGTGTGCATGTGGAGGTTAATGCTGAATGTCTTTTTTGATTGTTTTTTCCCCATATTTTTGGGACAGTGTCTCTCTCTGAACCTGGGGTACACTGATTCAGCTGGGCTGGCTAGCCAGTGAGCCCAGGGATCCTCCTGTCCTCACTTCTCCTGACTAGGATCAGAGTTATGTACAGCATGCTTCTAGGTCCTCAAAATCCCTGGGTAGCCAAGGATGACCTGAAATTCCTTCAGCCTCTACTCCTTGAGCACTGGGATTATAGGTGTACATCACCACACCAGTTTATACAGTGCTAAGGATCAAACCTGTGACCTCATGCATGCTGGGCAAGCACTCTACCAACTGAGCTACATCTCCAGCACATCCTGATATATCTGTAGGTGCTGGGGATCCACACTCAGCTTTTGCAACTGTTATGAACCATCATGTGGGAGCTGGGAATTGAACCTGGATCCTCTGCAAAAGAATCAAGTGCTCTTAACCACTAGGCCATCTCCCCAACTCAGAGACACAGTATTTTTTTTAATTTATTTATTTATTATGTATACAGTGTTCTGCCTGCATGTATGCTTGCAGGCCAGAAGAGCGCGTCAGACCTCATTATGGATGGTTGTGAGCCACCATGTGGTTGCTGGGAATTGAACTCAAGACCTCTAGAAGAGCAGCCAACGCTCTTAACCGCTGAGCCATTTCTCCAGCCCCAAGACACGGTATTTGATACTCAGCATCCAACAGTTAATCATCAGCCATATTTGAAGGATGCTTTTGGTATGATTACACTGCCCAGCAGTGAACAAGAGTATATATCTGGCTCTTTCCAGCCAGCGCCGAGTGATGGGCATCTCTCGAGACAACTGGTACAAGCGCCACAAAACCGGGGGTAAGAGAAAGCCCTACCACAAGAAGCAGAAGTATGAGCTGGGACGGCCTGCTGCCAACACGAAAATTGGCCCTCGTCGTACACACAGTCCGAGTCCGAGGAGGCAATACGAAGTACCGAAGTACCATGCCCTAAGTTTGGATGTGGGGAACTTTTCCTGGGGCTCTGAGTGTTGTACTCGGAAAACAAGGATGTTGTCTACAATGCATCCAATAACGAGCTGGTCCGCACCAAGACCCTGGTGAAGAACTGCATCATGCTTATCGACAGCACACCATACCGACAGTGGTATGAGTCTCACTATGCGCTGCCCCTGGGCCACAAAAGGGGGCCAAGCTGACTCCTGAAGAGAAAGAAATATTAAACAAAAAACGATCAAAGAAAATCCAAAAGAAATATGATGAAAGGAAAAAGAACGCTAAAATCAGCAGTCTTCTGGAGGAGCAGTTCCAGCAGGGCAAGCTTCTTGCCTGTGTTGCCTCAAGACCAGGCCAGTGTGGCAGAGCAGATGGCTATGTGCTAGAAGGCAAGGAGCTAGAGTTCTGAGGAAGATCAAAGCCTGGAAAGGCAAATAAAACATCATTCATAGCTCTTGTAATAAAGGTGTTTATTGTTCTATAAAAAAAAGAGTATATATCTGAATCGAGAGAAAAAGATAGTGTTGCTGGAGAATTTCTCTCCAGCTCCCGCCACCAAGTCCCACCAGTCCCAGAGCCCATTTATAAAATAAACACATAGACTCTTACATTATTTAAACTGCTTGGCCATTAGCTCAGGCCTGTTATTGTCTAGCTCTTACTCTTATATTTAGCCCATTTCTATTAATCTTTATTTTGCCACATGGCTCATGGCTTACTGGTACCTTACATCTTCCTTGTCCTGATGGCGGCTGGCAGTGTCTCTCTCTCAACCTTCCACTTCCCAGAATTCTTTTCCTTGTCCCGCCTATATTTCCTGCCTAGCCAATGGCCAATCAGTGATTTATTTACTGACCAATCAGCAACACACTTGACATACAGACCATCCCACAGCACTTCCCCTTTTCTTTTCTTAAAAAGGAAGGTTTTAACTTTAACATAGTAAAATTACATATAACAAAACAATTATCAAGCAAGAATTACAGTTACAATATTAAAGAAGAGATCCTATCTATCTTATATTTGTAAGTTTAAGGTTTTATATCTAACTTATCTTTTATTATAACTAAGGAAAATTGTAAGTATCTAGTCTTTAACCACATCAAAGACCTCAGAAGGATATACTACTACCTGAGAAATGGAGAAGGATATAAGCAACTTTTAGGAGTCTTGTAGGGTAGACAGAGACAGCTGACAGCCTGGACAGTCATTCAAAGTTCTCTTGTAAGGTTGGGGCATCTGTCTTCAGCCCACAGGCCTAGAGTCTCTTATTTACTTTTCTCTGTGTCCTGTAGAATGTCTGGCAGTTTTCTCTGCAAAGCAGGAACCTGAAGGACCATTTTGTCAAGCAAAGTTCAGTGGTCACCTTTGTATGGGTCCTGCATGTCCAGTTGATCAGGCAGTCCAGGCAAGAACAGTTTCTTGCCCAAATGGCTATTTTTGTCAAGGTGAAGATAAACTCCGTATGGAGTGTCTTCGATGCCCATCCTCCTCTCTGAAGTAAATCGGTGCTGTCAGGAGCAGACATGTCTCACTGTCCAAAAAGTCTAAATTTTTAAAACATTTTAAATGCCATATTCTGTAGGTCTTTGAAGTGTTTGAAGACTACCTATCTATCTGAAATATAACTATGTATACCTAGAAGACTTAACTAACATGGCTACAAATATGATTATCATAGATGACTAATTATTAATCTATTTTTTAATTATCCATTATAATTTTAAATGAGTTACATAAACATAATACCTCAAACAAGAATAGAAATATATATACAGTAAAACAAAATTAAGTTTAAATTTGTATCAATAAACTAAAATCTGTAGCAATGTAAAACATTTTAAACAAGTTGTTACTCTTTAAAAGTAGGTTCATTAATCTACCCTTTCATCCTATCATATCTAAACTATCCCCTTTTTTTCTTTAGTAAGAGATTGTATTTATAATCAACCTGATTTAAATAAAAATATTGTTTTTTCTCTGTCCCACACCAGAGGGCTCTTCTGATTTGGGACATAAGAATCTCTTAACCATTTTTTTTTTCTTTGAGCAATATGTCTGGGTTTAGAGGGGGAGTGAGCCAATTCCATCTCTAAAGCCAGCTTGGTATATTTGGGAATTTGGGCGTAGCTTCTCTTACTACTTCCTGCTGGAGGGGGGCGCTGTATCTTCTGGAGACAGAAAGAAAATTTTAGGATCATGGAGTAGTCCGTGAGGCTGTATATCTGAGCCAGTTGATTTGAAACCATTCTGGATGTTGAATCATCTGGGCCATGGTGTCATTGGAGACCTTTCAGGGGGTCTTGGCTGGTCAAACCTGATGTATCTTAATCTGGAACAAATCCATAGTCTCTGGCTTTCTGTGGAAACAAGAGCAGAGACTCTTTTCCAAAGCAACATATCCTTATATCCAAATTTTGAAGTCAAGGTACCTTTAAAATATACATTTTGGCATAACTCAACAGCTTTTACAATCAAATGTTTTTCTGCAGTTACGAATATCAAAGAGAACATAATCCAGATTCTCTGTGTGGTAGCCATCTTTACGTGGCTTATTTTTTTATATTAGCTTGAGCCTATTGCTTTAAATTGCAGCCTTCTAAGCCTGAAACGGCGCAGTGGCTGCTGGCTCCGCCCATTTCAGCTTCCCAACATGGCGGCGGGCCGCTTTCCGCCAGCTCTGGGAGCCATAACTCTCAGAAATAGTGGGTCTACACTTTTACCAAAGTAGCGTGTAGCCCAGAAACCTCTTTTTTTGTTTTGTACTAGCAAAGGCTAAATTCACCACACAGTTTAATGTGCTACTTGCAGAGGCCTCATTCCCACCATACTGCAGGTCGAGAGCGCACGCTAGGAACCCGCCAGTAGCTCAAACCGGCAGCTGCCGCTTATTTGAGAGAGACAATTAGGAAGCTGTTTTAGGTCCGTTTTAGAATCTTTTTTTCTAAGTTTTTAGGTGGAAACTCTTGCCACCACGTTGGACGCCATTTGTTGCTGGAGAATTTCTCTCCAGCTCCCGCCACCAAGTCCCACCAGTCCCAGAGCCCATTTATAAAATAAACACATAGACTCTTACATTATTTAAACTGCTTGGCCATTAGCTCAGGCCTGTTATTGTCTAGCTCTTACTCTTATATTTAGCCCATTTCTATTAATCTTTATTTTGCCACATGGCTCATGGCTTACTGGTACCTTACATCTTCCTTGTCCTGATGGCGGCTGGCAGTGTCTCTCTCTCAACCTTCCACTTCCCAGAATTCTTTTCCTTGTCCCGCCTATATTTCCTGCCTAGCCAATGGCCAATCAGTGATTTATTTACTGACCAATCAGCAACACACTTGACATACAGACCATCCCACAGCAAGATAGCTATAGAAAGATGTGCTGCTACTTTAGCTGGGTATAGGAAGAGGGGAGGGACCTCTTTGGCTGTAGTGTTCATGGGAATATCTCTCTGAACAGACATCTGCTGAGACTTGGCTGATCAAAAGGAGCCACCTGGGTGCAGAAGATAAAATAGACATATGGAGACAGGCATGAGCAGATGCAGCATCCAGAGGAGAGAATGATCATGGATGTTCACAGCATGTGAAGAACAATGGAGCTTGAGCAAAGCATAACACTTACAGTGTTAGCAGAATTAGAAAATAACAATAAACACCCTAAAATGTGTTTAAGATATTTTATCTAAGATATCAGGTTTCAGATAAACAACCAAAAAAGTTACTATATGTATGTCTCATGTACCATTTGGGATTTTCTATCTTGTCTGGGAACCCTCTTGCTGTCTTTACTTTTACTTTAATTTTGAATTGGCAATATATTTTACTAAAAAGGATGTTTCTGACTACTAATCTGTGACAGAAGCTAAAAAACTGAACTGGAAGGGAGGAGCTTAAGGAAGAGCTCAGCAATTAAGAGCACTAACTGCTCTTGCAGAGGTCCTGAATGTAATTCCCAGCACCCAGATGGCAGCTCACAACCCTCTGTTTTAGTTTGGCTTAGAACAAGTAACTTGATTGGCTAAAGCAGGGAGATCAGGGGTTGTAGCCCCGTTAGTAGGGTGCCTTCCTAGCACGCACAAATACCTTAGTAAGATCCAAGCACCACATAAAGCTGGCCACGATGGTGTGTGCCTATAACCACAGTATGTAGGAGGTAGAGGCAGGAGGACCAGAAGTTCATGATCATTCTTTCTGGACTACATGATTCTGTCTCAAGACGAGGAAGAGGATGTGAAGAAGAAGAAGGAGGGAAGACCGAATGAAATCAGACCTTAATCAAACATCCACTGCTATCCTGAAGTCTCTCTGTGTGTGGTTTACTAATCTGTTTCCTCTTTCAGAGCCCAAGCAGTGGTGGGGACCCTTGAAGTATTTATAGGACTTGAGCACTGGACGTGTAGTGCTCTTAGTTGACATTCCAATAGGCTGGCTGCTTCCTCATCTCTTGTTCTTAGTCACTGTGTCCCCACCATGTCTCTGCGTTATTAAGTACTCTAGTGAAGAGTGTGACCTCAGTACAGTTCCTCACTTAGCACATGTTTGTGGACTACCAGACATTTCACAATGCCTAAAACATGAATGAGTGTTTCACGTCCATGGGTATATTTGTATATATGTTTGTATGTGTTATACACTCATTCTGATCCTCTCTTTCTCTTTTAAAACTTGTATTTCTGTGGGTTGGATGCAAGGTTAATGGTATTCTTTAAAGAATACCAGCATATTTTGTTTACAAAACATGCTCATAGTTTCTAATTTTATCTTAGAAACTAGGTTTTATGGGTAGTGGCATAAAGTCAGGGGTGAAGTGGTGATTCATATATGTGAGGGCTGGAGTTTGGATCTCCAAAACCCATGTAAAAATCCAGGCAGACATGGCATCTGACTCTGGAATCCCAGTGTGAGAGAGGTGGAGACAGGGGACCTCCATGGCAAAATGCAAAGCTAGACTAGTTGAAAGTGTCTGCTGTGGGTCCAGTGAGAGACCTCACTTCAATATATAAGGTAGAAAGTGATTGAAGGGGACACTGGTGTCAACTTCAGTCCTCCACACATGTGCACACACATGAACCTGCACCCGTGCGTGCACCCACACATATGCAAGCTCGTGTAAATGTATGCACACTCCTTGTACATATGTTTTGGGGGTTTGGTTCTCTCTCTCTCTCTCTCTCTCTCTCTCTCTCTCTCTCTCTCTCTCTCTCTCTCTCTCTCTCTCTCTTGTCTTATGCCTCTGAAACCATCAGGTTGGCCTCAGGTCAGCTGGGAAAAAAAATTTATCAGCCTTCCAGCAGCTTTCGCACAATAAAAGATTATTTCTTACTCAGGTTACATGTTCAGCGTATATGGACAAAGTGGCTCTGTGCATCACAGTCAGGTTGGTGGAAACTCTGCCATCTTGTAAGTGGCTGCAGCATCCTAACACTGTGGTGGGTAATAGTGTGGAGGTGGCATGAAAATGTCTTGAGTGCTTTGGTCCTGAAATCCTCCATCAGTTCTGCTCACAGCAGGCCCAATGACTCGACCCACTCCTATGGCCTCAACCATTATAAAGCAGAATGGAAACACATAAATTTTTGGCCAGCATCAAATATCTGTATTTCAATTGTGTTGGTACCATGGTGAATACCTAAAATAGCACCGTGACATGGTCTGGGTGCTCATGTATTCATTTATGATATAGTCAAAGTGTGGACAGAGCAAGAGATATCACTCTGTATTTTAGGTGTGAGAAATTCAAGATGGGCAGCAGGGGTATAAACAAATGTCAGGAGTTCTGGGGAAGTCAAGGAGAACAGTGGTACAGAGATGCCAGCCTGCAGCTTTGAGGCAGGTGGCTCTGTGTGTTCATCTCGTGGTTCTCAACCTTCCTAATGGCTCCACCCTCTAATCCAGTTCCTCCCCCAACCATAAAATTATTTCCCTTGCTATTCATAACTGTAATTTTGCTACATATCTGGTATGCAGGATGTCTGGTATGCAACCCTAAAGGGGCCACAACCCTCAGGTTGAGAACCACTGATCTAGAGCCTTCTACAATTCTAAATTCCTGTCAAGTTCCTGTGCCTTCTGGGTAGAAGCTTCTAGGAAATGCGCCAACCCACACAGCTCACCACCACTCCTTGGGAGGCTTTGTTGCTTCCTCGTCCAGAGCCTACACATGGGCTCTTGTTGGACTTCAGTCTGAACTATGCTAGTGCAGTCCCTAATGCCTCTTGTGTAAGCCAGAAGATATTTCTGAGGGCTGGTAGTGTGACCAAGTCAATCCTCCAGACTGTGACATGCTCACCCACTAACGTAAGTAACAGTAGACAAAGCCCATAGCACTGAAGATAATGTGCATGTTTCTATCTCTATTAGAGTTCTTTGAGTGAGACTGTAAAATTAACATTCGATCTCATCAGCTTGAGTGGCAGAAATACTGTCTAGCACTCCTTTAGAATGAGCTGTGGTCCTCTCTCAATTGGCTTCTCATAAATATTGAAAAGTAGCTTATAAATATTGAAAGGTCAGGAGGATAATAGGAATACTGTCATAGTCTTTACTTCAACACTCAAAGAGCTACAAAGCTCATGAGAACACAATTTAACACAAGAGAAACAACCAGTGTTTATCATAAGCTACCGTAGACTGCCATCAAATCTCCTCCTTAAAGGTACAGCTGCAGGAACACACATAATGGGGTGGGGGTCAGGAGAGATGACTCAGTTGGTAAAGTACTTGCTATGTAACAGACACCCACCCACCCCGACCTTAGTACAACTGGTGTCAGGATAGAAACACCATTCAGGCCTCGAAACATAGCACATGGGCAACAACACTTGCCTAAGTAAAAACAAAAACCTAGCCCACCTTCCAAAATGGGAACAAAGGCTAAGTCAACAGTTCCGGGATGTGGCTGGGAACGTCCTCAAGAATTCCTACATGTACTAACTCTGCTTTTTTGTTCCTGTAGTTCTGCTTCTTGCTAACTGAAATATACCAACCAGGATATGTTTTTTAATGCATGAAAGAATTGTAAGGCTAGAGGCTGCATGATTTGGGCAAGTTCCCCACGCAGGCACCAGCTAACAATAAAGACTTTCTATTAGGTTTTAGGAGTGTCCACATCGTGGTCTCTGGTAGGCTTACCTTGCAGCTGCTTTACAAGCATGACAAGCTGAGTTTGGATTCACATTGGTCATGTA
Source organism: Peromyscus eremicus (assembly GCF_949786415.1). Classification (NCBI taxonomy): domain Eukaryota; kingdom Metazoa; phylum Chordata; class Mammalia; order Rodentia; family Cricetidae; genus Peromyscus; species Peromyscus eremicus. The sequence continues at coordinate 107,037,658 of NC_081418.1, read as the reverse complement.
ACAGAGTCAGGTGTGGCGGCTCGTGCCAGTAATCCCAGTATTTGGGAGGTAGAGAGAAGAGGACCGCTGGAGCTCAGTGGCCAGCCATTCTACCCCAGGCAGCTTCAGGATCAGGGAATGACTCCAATAATGTGGTGGAGATGGAGAGATAGAGACAGAGCATCCACATGGTGGGTCACAACCATCTGCAACTCCAAGTCTAGGGGATCTGATGCCTTCTGGCATGCAAAGACATCAGGCGTGCATATGGTACACAGACATACATGCAGGCAAAACACTCATGTACATAAAATAAAATAATGTTTAAAAAAAGAAGATGAGATGAATGCTGGTACTCGGCTTGCTTTGTCCTTGGTGTTTGGGGAGGCGGAGAGTAATGCTTGTTCTTTTTAATTTATTGAACTGGTCTCAAGTCAGTATACAGACAAGTTCTCGCTGTCTCCATACCTCAACCCACTCCCAGAGAGACCAAAACTCCAGCTTTCTCCTTTTTATTAAGTGTAGTGTCCCTGGAATGGTGCTGTCCACATTAAGGATGGGTGGTCCCACCTCAATTAAACCAGTCCAGAAACTCCCTCACAGATGTGTCTAGAGATTTGTTTCCATGGTGACCCCATCAAGTTGACAATCAAGATTTACCATCACACATGATAGCAAAATGCTGTCATTGCCACGCATGCACAGAAAGCCTTCACACAGATAAAGAGAAGAGCATCACCTCGCCTAATTATAGCTGGGGTTGGTTGAAAAGCTGATGGTCTCTTTCCTATATAATGTCCTTCAAAAACAGAAAATAGAAGGATGTAAAAGACATGGTGAATACTATAGTGAACATTTGAAAGTAAAAGGGTAAATTGCGTGACACCCACAGCTTCCGATGCCACTAAGACTAATAATGAACAGGTGATGGAGAGGAGGAAAAGATGGAGGAGCAAAGAGGGGTTTTGTTGTTATTGTTTTGTTTTGTTTATAATTAATATTTTTATATTTTTTCTGTTTTCTTTTGAGGAAGGGGATGCTGCAAGGAAGAGGGGCAGATATGAAGGGACTGGAAAATGAATGGGATTGGTAGTTCATGATGTAAAGTTCCCAAAGTATCAATAAGAGATGAAATTTTAAAAAAATATATATGGTGAATACTTAGAAAAGGAATGAACTTGGCAGTCAGAGAGGTCTTTCTGGAGGGTTCTACAGTAGGATAATATGATAGCTGATATTTGCTACTTAATAACACGTTTGATACCTAGAGCTAATTAGAATATTTCCCACCGGTCCTGCTCTGTTCTTGAGGAAACAGAGGTGCAAACTGAATGTTGTATTATGTCTGCATACCTGACGTTACATGTAAAAGTGATTTAGGGGTAACATTTCCGGAAAGGTTGATTTGTCCCAACAGCAGTCTGTTGCCTGCGGTCTCTTCTTAACACAGTAGCAAGAATGGTTGGGGGTCTCAGTTCTCTGCATTTTGTTAGAGAAAACAAAGTTAGGGCACTGGAGGGGGCAGGTTCCGCTGTTTTTCCTCATCCAACACTGTCCAGCTGATAGGAATCAGTGTCTTTGCATCAGGATTGAGATCAGACCTTGGAGCCTTTGTATATGAAAGGCAAGACACAACATCCCTAGCCTGCATAATTCATGGTGTTTGTCATGGAGCCGTTAAGCCTTTCTGTTAACTTGAAGATTAGCTTTTTCTTTTTTTTCTTCCTTAATCAAAGGTTATTTTGAGTCAGCTTTGAACAATTCCTCGAGCTGTACTATTGGGCTGTTTGATTCAGTATTTTCAGCATTTGGAAGCAGGCTGCTGCTGTTCTTAGGTCGGTTATGTTATTCAGTCCCTCAGTAAATGAGGAGTAGGTTGAAAGCCTGGAAGAATATTTTCTAATTTCTCAAGAGTCTCTTTATCACCTAATTTTCTTTTCATCAGATGTTATTTACTGACTGGCTCCAATCAAACGCGTTGGTATTGTGGCTTGCCGTGATTGTGGCAGATGATAAATGTCAGTACAGGGAGGGTGAAAGATCCAAGCCTCACATTTACTAACACTGTTTGTCTGGAATTGGCTTCACTTCTATCACACTGAGTCTCACAGGGGCGAGACCTTTGTTCAGCCACCTTGATAAGATCCCCAGGGTCCTTGTCCATCTCCCTAGGATTTTCTATGTGTGCAAGAGATGAAAAGATTTTTGAAGATCTAAGAAACAAAGCAATCTATTATTTATCTTGAAAATCATATCATATTTTGTTTTATAGGCACAGTAGGCATGTTAATGTGCAGTCTATCAAAGACATGGGAACAAAGATGTTGAATTAGTATGTCATGTTGAGCCTACTGGGAACAGAACTCATTCTACCTTAGAAGGTAAGAAGATTAAAGTGAGGTGTCACTGAGGGCAAGCATGTGGGAAGACAAACTGAGGTAGCCCTTTCCACACCGCAGTAACTATTGCACATCACACCACACATTCTTTCATTGTGTGCTCAGATGTAGTTCAGAACCCTTTCTACTAGGAAGTCGCAGCCAATCTCGAAATGACATGTTGGGAGTTACAGCCTGAATATAAAGCATCCCCGCCAAAGGCATATGACAGCTGACTCTGTCCCCAGTTGATGGCGCTGTTCTGGGAAGTTCTGGAAACTTTAGGGGATGGGACTTTGCCAAAGAAAGGAGGCCACTGGAGGCATGACTAAAGATTACACTTTGTCCTTGGTTTCTTACCTACTCTCTGTTTCCTATCTACCACGAGGTGAGTCTGCCACACACTCCTGCAGAGCCCCAGAAACATAGAACCTAGTCTGAATGCCTTGAAAACTATGAATCAAAATAAACATGTATGTCCGTCAGGTGTTTTGTTTCCAGTGATAAGAACACTAACTCACTAACAGTGATATTAGTCACCCTTTCAAGTTATGAACAAATGGAGGTACCATTCTACCTGAGAGCAGGTCACCAAAGAGACATTCTCTTTTAAACACCATATCAAAAGAATCTAATGTTGTCTCAGCCATGGTTGTATGTCATGACCATGATATAACTCTTGAAGTTGGTTTCCCTGACAGCTCATGGTAACTCTCATTAGCTACAGTTTTATTGCACTATCAGCTCGCTTACACCATGGAGAGGTATTTGACAGCAGGGCTACCTCTGCCATAAAGCTTTTGGCCAAGATCTCTAGATGCTGGCTCTCCTGGTAGGGAGCCTGACACAGGGCATCTCTGACTTGAACCCTCCAAATCCTCTATACCTGGCCAGAAGAGGTCATCGGGTTCCTAGGAACTGGAGTTAGAGATGGTAGTGAGCCACCAGATAGGTGCTGGGACTCAAACCCAAGTCCTCTGGAGTAATAGCGCTTAGCTGCTGAACCACTCTTTACTTCTTGACTTGACTGTAGAGGCAACGTGACCAGCTGCCTCATGCTCTTGCCACTGTATCACTACAATGTACTGCGCTCCCAAACTGTCTCGTGGGTAGGATACTTCTCTGGATGAATGGTTTATGTGGTCCAGATGTTGTGATCGTTAATTTTGATTGTCATAGTTGATTGGATTTAGAATCACCTAGGAGACATAGGTATACCCTTGGTCACCTATGGTCAAAGCCTTTTCCAGAGAGGATTAACTAAGAAGGGCATTGGTGGAGACACACAATGAATATAGACAACACTATGGAATGGACTGGGTCCCAGGTGGAGGGAAAGGGGGAAGGCAGCCAGAACTAGCATGACCTTCTATCAGTTTCCTGTCAGCCAGGAAGTGATCAGATTCTGCCACATGGTCCTGTGGCCTATACCCCAACACAGGACTGAACCATCTTAAACTTTGAGTGGGATTAATAATTCCCCCTTAAGTGGTTCCTTTTAGATATGTTGTAGCAGCTACAAGAAGGTGCTAATCCAGTAGCTGTAAGACATGAATGTAAGACAATAGGTTATGAGTCAAGGGATGTTCTCTTCTCTGCTCTAGACTCAATGTTTTTGTTCTTCCAAAACCTATGTATTGAAATTTAGTCCCCGTTGTGATGATATCTGGGAGGTGCTTGGGTCAAGAGAGTGAGCATACCCCTCATAAATGCCATTAGTGCCCTTGTAAGTGCCCCTAGAGAGCTCTCTAGCCTTCTCTACCGTGTGAGGCACAAATCTACACATGCATTGATTCTAGTATACCTAGGAGGCTTCAGAACTGAGACAAGTACATTCTGTTGTTTGATAGCTGCCCAGTCTCCAGCATTCTGTCATAGCAGCCTGGGCAGAAGAGGACACACTATTAGGAAGTCCATGCTGCCCCCTTAGAACCTCTCGCTTCATGTCATACCATTCACCCTAAGCACACGCATTGCCATGATTTCTATCTTAATATGCTTTTCCGTTATGTCGTCATGTTTAGCCAAAAACATGAGTCTCACACCTCTCCCTCCCCTATCTTTTCATCTCTACATTGCTGCATCTTCTCTATATCCCTTAAAATTGGACTCAACACCGCTGCTTCCTTGGAGCCTCTCTTGAATCCTCCAGCCCCAAAGAATCTTTAAGTGCTTCCAATCTTTAGTCTTCTCGTCTCTTTACTTTCTACCTCCCTGGCAGTGTAATGTAAGCTTTGAAGTCCCAACACTCAGGAGGCAGAGAGACTGGAGAAGCTCTGAGTTCAAGGCCAGCCTGGTCTACAGAGCAAGTTCCGGAACAGCCAGGACTACATAGAGAAACCCTGTCTCAGACAAATAAACAAAAAGAAAACAACTTTCTACTTCCTGTCCACAAGAGAATGGAAAGTGGCAAAGCTATTTGAAGTTTGTAAGTTGATCATGGTGGAAAAAAGGAGGGGGGCTGGGTTCAGATGGACGTGCCGGTTTTGATAGTATGCTATGGTGGTTTGGATGAGAAATGTCCCCCACAGGGTTGTGTATTTGAACTTGGTCCCCAGTTGGTGGCACTGTTTGGGAAGGTTATGGAATCTTTAGGAGGTGGAGCCTTGGCAGAAGTACATCACTGGGGACAGGCTTTAAGGACTTACAACCTCATCCCATTTCCTGTTCTCTCTCTCTCTCTCTCTCTCTCTCTCTCTCTCTCTCTCTCTCTCTCTCTCTCTCTCTCTTCTCCCTCCCTTCCTCCTGGACTCCGCTTCCTGTATGTGGATGACAACATCATCATCAATTTCTATTAATGCCACCATGCTTGCCTTGCCTATTGCCATGTCTTCCCTACCATGATGGCCCCTAACCCTCTGGAACTGCCAGCCAAAATAAACGCTTTCTTCCCTCGGCTGCTTTTTTGTCAAGTTATTTTATCACAGCAACAGAAAAGCAACCAAGAATTCTGTCAGGAGCTCAGAGAGCCCCATGGTCACTGGTGTGGAATTTGATCTCATGGGGACAGGTGAAAACAGAACTTTGAATTGAATGAGGCAGACAAGAAAGAGAAAAACTCTGAGGAGAATTGAGGTGCACCATGTTTAAAAGCTAAAAGAGGGACATGGCAAGAAAGAGAATAACTCTGAGGAGAATTGAGATGCACCATGTTTAAAAGCTAAAAGAGGGACATGGGGGCTGAGGAGATGGCTCAGCTGTTAAAGTCATTTGTTGCAAAAGCCTGGCGACCTGAGTTTCAATCTCAGAATGCACAGTGGAAGGAGAGAATTGACTCCTAAAAGTTGTCCTCTGACCTCCACATACACACACACACACACACACACACACACACACACACACACACACACCCTTTTTTTTTTTCAAGACAAGGTTTCTCTATGTAATTTTGGTTCCTGTCCTGGATCTCGCTCTGTAGACCAGGCTGGCCTTAAACTCTCAGAGATCCACCGGGCTCTGCCTCTCGAGTGCTGGGATTAAAGGTGTGTGACACCGCTACCCAGCCCATTTATTTTAAAAAAAATAATTAAAAAGGGCATGAATTCTCAAGAGACTGAAAAGTGACTCTCTATGAGGTAAAACACAAACCTGGAGCTGATAGAAAATATGTGAGCGAAAGTAACATTGATTATTGCCTAATCTCAAGGCACATAGCATGTACACACTCCCACTGTCCTGCAATAGCACATTCATTCTTAGGTCAGAGCTACTGTACATCCTTGAGCCCATGGAGAGGAAACAAGAAGTCTTGGTGGCAAGGAGTCCTCACTTTCAGAGCCTTCTGGAATTTTATATACACAAGCTAATATTCCTTAATGGAAATACTTTGAAGTTTCTTAGAGGACGTCATCAAGACCACATGGAAAACAATTAGTGTAGGGGCATAGGATCTCTTTATGAAATCTTTATTCATGCTAGGTTTCTTGTGGTTATAAGTGAGCATGTTCCAGGAGAGTACTTGGTTAATTAATATGGATGATGTGTAAAAGGTACATTTAAAGCAGGTTGGTGACTCTAAAGAGCTTCAAAAATCAGACGCTGTAAGTTGAAAGACAAAAGAGAAAGAAACTTGTTCTGAGGTTAAACGTCTGATCAGCAAGTGCCTGGCTGTTCTGAGTTCACTGGGTGAGTCATCTACTCAGATAGCCTGTGAAAGTCCTCATAGTATGCATCCTAATTTGAACATTTAATTGTTTACCCTCCTAACATCAGCTGAAATAATTGTCTGAAGAAGCATAAAGATAGATGTTAGTGAGAGAAAGCCAAAATAGACTTAAGTCTGCAGATCTCTAATGTGTTCTAAAGAAGGTCACGGTGGCCTTTCCCTTCAGTAACCTGAGAAAGCCCACTGAGAAAGGTCCAAGAAATAGATACCAAGTCCTAAGAGGTACGTAGAGTGGACAGGAGGGATGTGAACAGTGGACATTCATGAGACACTGTGAGGTAGTCTTGAGGAGACCTAGCTGTCAGCAGGAGAAGAAATCCATGTGAAAAGGGGGCTCAGAGGACTGGAGAGATATTCAGTTGAAACATGCAGATCTGAGTTTATCCTCCAGAACTCATGTATAAAAGTTACATGTTGTAGCAAATATTTATAATTCTAGCTCTGGGGAGACAGGGACCAGTCAACTCTAGAAGCTCACTGATCAGCCAGCTTGGCCTAGACAGTAAGCCCTAGGTCTCAGTGAAAGACATTGCCCAAGTTTGCTTTCTACTGATGTGATAAAACACCATCACCCAAAGCAACTTGGGGAGGAAAGGGTTTATTTCATTTTACAGCTCTCAGGTCACAATCCATCTCTGAGTGAACTTAGAGCAGGAATTCAAGGCAGGAACTGGGGGCAGGAACTAAAGCAGAGGCCATGATGGAATGTTGCTTACTGGTTTGCTCCTTATGGCATGCTCATCCTGCTTTCTTATATAATGCAGAGCCAACTGCTAAGGGATGGGACCACCCACAGCAAGCTGGGCCTTTCCACATCAATCATTAATCAAGAAAATGTCCCATAGACTTGCCTACAGGCCAATCTCATAGAAGCATTTTCTTAAGTGAAGTTCCCTCTTCCCAGGTGACCCTAGCTTATGTCATGGTGACAAACCAGTACAGTGTCTCAAAAAACAAGCTAGATGGCTCCTGGGTTTGTCCTTCAACCTCCACACACATGTACACAAAATACAAATCAGCCCCATAATGAGATGCCACATCACACCCATCAGGATAGCTGGCATCAAAAAGCAAAAGATAATAGATATTGGCAAAAATGTGGGGGAAATGATAGTTTTTGTGCACTGTTGGCAAGAATATCAAATGGCCCACAGGGGCTAGGGAAGGCATGTTCATCATAAGATTAAAAACAGACTGACCTTATGCTCCACCAGCTCCACTTCTGTCCAATAACAGATGAACAAAATGTGTGCAAGTAGAATACTACATACCCTTCCAGGGAGAGAACTTCTGATGCATGAACCAACATGGATAAACTTTGAGGATAAATGCTAATTGGCTCAAGCTAAGTCACAAAAAGGCAAATACTGTTAGGAATCTACTTAAATGATATGCCTAAGTAGTCAGAATCATAAGTTAGCAAGTAGAAAGGAAGTTAGCCATGTCTGGGGACTTTATCTAGATAAGTTGTTATCATTAATGAGGATAGCAATGAGTCTTGCAAGGTCAAACCATGCTTCTGTGTTGCTTGTAGACAGAACAGTATGTGTATGTCTAGATCTCTAAACTAGATGCCTCAAAGTGGTTACTGTGTTGCTCCAGTTTCTTGTCTGTTTGCAGTGACAAACACCATGACCAAAAGAAACTTAGGCTGGAACTGGTTTATTTTATCTTATACTTCCAGGTCAAAGTCCATCACAGAGGGAAGTCAGGGCAGGAACTCAAGGCTGGAATTCAAAAGAGAATTCATGGAGGAAACTGTTTACTTGCTTGCTCTTTCTGGCATATTCTTAGCAAGATTTCTTATACAACCCGGGATCAACTGACCAAGTGGCACAATTCACAGTGGCCCAATCCATAATCAAGACAATCCCCTATAGATAGGGCTATGGGCCACTATGATTGGGGCAATCTTTCCATTGAGACACCCTCTTCCCAGCTGACTCTGGGCTATGTCAAGTTAGGACAGTGGTGAATTTTATATCAAGAATATATATTTTTGCCTCCAATAAAAATATTTTCAGGGGCTGGAGAGATGATTCAGCATTTAAGAGTACTTGTTGCTCTTCAGAGGACCTGAGTTTAATTCCTAGCACCCTCATTGAGTGGCTCAAAAGTAGCTATAATTCTAGCTCCAAAGGATCTGATGCCCCCTTTCAGCTTCCATGGACACCCACAAACATATACATGAATAAAAATAAATCTTAGAATATGGTTCAGAGGTGATAAAGCATTTATGAATTTATTCAACAAATACTTGAGTATCCACTATGCCATACATTGTTCTGGTATTAGAGATCAAAAGAGAAAACTCAACATAAAAAAAAAACAAAACAAAAATAAAAACTTAAGTCAGGGAGCTGAAATTCCTGGGAAGAAGAATGAAAAGAATAAGTAGGGGGCTGGAGAGATGGCTCAGAGGTTAAGAGCACTGACTGCTCTTCCAGAGGTCCTGAGTTCAATTCCCAGCAACCACATGGTGGCTCACAACCATCTGTAATGAGATCTGGTGCCCTCTTCTGGCCTGCAGTCATACATGCTGTATACATAATAAATAAATAAATCCTTAGGGAAAAAAAAGAATAAGTAAGACAGATGTTTTAAATGGTGAAGAGTATCATGAAGAAAAATCCCAGAATGTGGGATCTTCTGGAAGGATTCCCTCTACAGTAGTGATATCTGAACAGAGGGCTAAAATGCAAGGAATGAGTCATGGAGGTGTAATGAGGAGGACTGGAAGGGTGCCCAGGACCAATGAGAAGGCTGCTGTAGCTGAAACTGAGGAGGATGAGAGTGAGCATGGGACACTAGACCATGGGAGACAGTCATTTTAAAGAGATGCTGCTGTCTGGGACTTGGGTAAGAGCAACAGAGAGAGCAAGACAGACAACCTTAGCAAGTCCATAACTGCAGTGACATGTGAGGGTGGTGAGAAGAGGACAGAGAAGAGTGAAGAACAGCTCAGGCTGGGGTGATGCTTGTCTTGCAGGGATACGTATCAGTTGAGGTGGTCATCATTGAGCAGGAGGATAGTTTTCTAGGCTAGCATGCTACTGACAATATTACAAGAGACAGTCCCCACCCCCCAGCTCAGGGCCTTAATAATGTACCTTAGAGCCTTCAGCATACTTCTCAGGCAAGCCAAACAGAGGCAGTATAAGTGATACACATACTTATCTTTACAGATAAAGAAACAGACACATACAGGGCTGGGAAGATGGTTTAGTCAAGTGCCTGTCGCATGAGGACCTGAGTTTGAACCCTGGAACCTATGTAAAAGCTAGGCATTGCTGCACCTGTCTGCAACCTAAGACCTGGGAGGGTGGACTCCAGAACTGCCTGGCCTGACAGTTTAGCCCATTGGTGAGAGACCGTGAGAGTGTGAGCTGTGAAAGACCGTGTCTCAAAAAGATAAGGTAGCCGGGCGGTGGTGGTGCACGCCTTTAATCCCAGCACTCGGGAGGCAGAGCCAGGTGGATCTCTGTGAGTTCAAGGCCAGCCTGGGCTACCAAGTGAGTTCCAGGAAAAGGCGCAAATCTACACAGAGAAACCCTGTCTTGAAAAACCAAAAAAAAAAAAAAAAAAAAAAAATGATAAGGTGGAGAACAATAGTGCAAGACACCTAACCTCAACCTTTGGCCTTCACACACACACACACACACACACACACACACACACTCACACATAGAGAATAAATGTGCATATAATACACATGAAAATTAAAAATAAACAAATATACTCCCAAATATATAATTTTATTATATACATACATATATATATAATTCTATTTTTTCTCTGAGTTCAGGAGCATGAAAACAATGTCTGTACCAAATTCCTACTCTGAGAGATCATATGACACCATGACCCTCCTGGGATGGTAAGGGTGACCCCTCCCTCACAGATCTGGCACCTTGTCTGGGGGAACTGGTTGTGGAGGGATTTAGCCCACCTCCCACCGTCTACATTCTCTGGTCTCTCAGTTCCTTCTGAGTCACCAAAGCTCAAAGTCGCTTGTGTTGTTCTTAAGTTTGTGAGAGAAATGATGGAGACACAGTTGATTCTCTAGGAACAGAGATGGCCACGGTGCTGGGAGGTGGGCTGGGAATAGGCTTGGCAGGGAAGGAACCAGTGAGCGTACATGTCAGACAAACAGTCAGGGTCAGACTTCTGTGCTTAATGTGCCCACAGACTGCAGGCTGGGAAACAAAGAATGGGGGTGGGGAGGTGCTCTTCTGCAGCGCAGTGACAAAGAGGCCAGCGTTTCTGTCTTTCTCAATGCTTCTCCTCCCTGGGACCTTTGAACGCTATTTAGAAAGGACTGAAAACAGATGGCAGGCAAGCGAAGGGACTTGGGATACCCCCCACATACGTTATTTTTTGCCAGTATGCCATCTAACTTCAAACTAATCACTAATTTATTTTTGTGGGGGCTCTTTATAAACAATTTTTTTTTATTTTTAAATTAATATATAGTTAAATAATTTTCTCCTTCCAATCCCTTCTGTGTGCCTTCCCCTTGTTCCCTCTCAGAACATGGCCCCCTTTTCTTTCATTGTTATTGTTACATACATATATAAATGCCAAAATACATAAATATAACCTGATCAGTCCATTTAGTGTTACTCTATGATTTCAGGACCGAACACTGGCTATTGGATAACCAATTGAGGGCTCATCATGGACAGGTTAATTTTTCCTCTCTCTGAGTTCCTTAGCTGTCTATAGTTCTTCGTCTAATACTAGACGCCCCTGAGATTCCCCCACTTCCATGGTAGCACTGGTGTTAAACTACTTCAGGTCTTGTTTGGGCAGCAATATTGCTGAGGTATCATGAGAATGGCTTCCTTGTCATTTCTAGGAGATACAGTCTTCCTGACTTCCTGGTCCTCTGGCCCTTAAAACCTTCCCACTCCCTCTTTTATGTTGTTCCCTAAGCTTTAAGTGAAGGAACCATGTTGTAGACATATCATTGGGGGCTGGACACCCCATGGTCACTTGTCCTCTGAATTTGGACAGGTTGTGGTTTTCTGAAATGGTCTTTGATGAGAGGTGGGAGTTACACTTATCTGGGTGGAAGGAGGGTAAGTTATTTCGAATGCAGTTAGAAATCACGATGGTTTAATAAAGTCGTGGTAGTAAGTTCCCCTCTAAAATCCACGACCTCATTAGCCCTGAGTATTGGCGGGCTATATTCCAGTCCCAGGCATGATTTCCCTTCTGTTGCGAGAGCTTGAAGTCTAATTAGACAGCTGTTGGTTATTGCCAAGACATGCGTGCCCTCTTAGCGTTCTCGTGGCCTGATGTTTGTTATCATGGTTCATAGGTATTTTCGGTGGGTAGGAATGTTGGTTGATTCCTTCCCTTAAGGACTTGGATATCACCTTCTGGTACTATAAAGTTCTCCAGAAGGGAACTTTCAGGCCCGATCTAGCTCAGACTCTCCAGGTCCTATGTCTGAAGTGCACAATGTGTTTAGCAATAGGGACTTAGCTTCAGCCTCTAGGAAGCAGCCAAGGGTAACAGCAGTAGCCCATATTGTTCAGGGAGTCTCCTAGATAACCCCCATCCACCCAAGAGGGATTTCTCACGTCTGGTATGAGGATTTTTGTTTGATGGCCTATGGCTCCTGGGAGGAGCGATGTCAGCCAGAGTGGGAGAGGGATTGTCTCTTCACTCTTTCACTCTAGTTTTGCTTTCCCACCACGTTATAAATGGTGAGACATACTTGGCAGGCGAAGCTGTCTTTTATCTCACATGTCAGATTCTCAGGGTCTTCTTAGATCAGTGATGTGCTCTATGCACTCCTTCCTAAATACCTGACATGTAGTCGAGTATGAACAAGAAAGGCACTGGACTTAAGACTGGGCAAACGGTATGAACTGTACAAACTTCAGCACTTACCACCAATCTCACGTCCTCCCTTCTGCCTTTGAGAAGTGCTCCACCCATGCTTGTTTCCTATGCTGCAGAATCACTCAGGAAAAAAAAAGTGTATGTGTGTGTGTGTGTGTGTGTGTGTGTGTGTGTGTGTGTGTGTGCGTGTGCGCGTGCGCGCACAGGCATGCACACATACATTCACATCTCACCCCCTTTTTTAGATAGGGTTTTTTGTTGGTCTGGAAATTGCCATGTGGACTAAGCTAGACAGCCATGAAGTCAGTGATCCACCTGTCTCAGCCTCCCCCAGCATTGGAATTACAACTGTGCACAACACCTGCATTTTTCTTACATGGGTTCTAAGCATCAAACTCAGGTCGTTACACTTGCTAAGCGAGCACTTTACTGATTGACCGATCTCCCCATCCCAGACAACAGGAATTTTTCCTGCAGACCACTGTTCTAGAAGAGGATATAGCACTGACAAAACAGACCAGGCTCCCCACCTTCCTCCTGGAGTTGCAGGCTGCCATTGGCACTTGTTAAATAGGCTCTTAACATTGGTCAAACCTATGAATATATCACTTATCTCTGCAAGCAGATTATTGCACTTTGTCTTTTTTAAAGCAGAGATCTCTTTCCATACCCAGTTCTTTGAATAATGTGTTTTTAGGGCAGATAGGATGCCATTAACTCAGAACAGTTAGGAGCAGTTCAGAAACAGAAACACTGTCAAATCTTACTAGCTGTATATCCTACTTCATAGCTTTGGTACCTACTCTGGGTAGTTAGAAAAGTCCTCCCAGCAGGTGGGACCGTGAAACTGCAACATCTTCTCAGGTCAGCAAACACCACAGCTGTAGGGAGACACTGCAGTATTAGAGGACATCATTGCTCAGTGGAGGGTCTCGGTGGAGACGGGTCATCCATGTTCTCATCTCTCACCAGCTCGGTAGTCTGGATCTTCATTTAAAGAGTGACTGTGATGTTAGTGGGAAATTGGTGCTCTCACACAGTGACAGCACTTCATGAAATATGGATTACTGTGATCTTCATGTGACTGTGAGCAGAGCAAAGCCCTTGGTTGTCTAACAGTGGTAGAGGCAGCCCCTCTTATGAAGAACTTTTGGTCTTGGGAATGCTGTTTGGAGAAAACAGAGACCCAACCATTTGGAAACTCCCATATTCTTTTTAAAATTTTTATCATATATATTTATTTGCTTATGTGTGTATGCATGCGTATGTGCATTATGTGTATATATGTGGGTGTACATGTTTATGTGCATGTGTGTGCATGTCTGTGTGCCAAAATGTGTGTGTGTGTGTGTATGTATGAAGGTCAGAGGACAATTAGCAAAAGTTGATGGTCTTTTCACCATGTGGATCCCAGGGGTCAAACTCAGATAGTCAGTCTGGTGACAAATATCTTTACCGACTGAGCCATCCTACCAACCCTATGAAGCCCAATATTAATTTAACCTATTTGACATTTAACTATGATATGTCATTTGCGGGGAGGAAAAGGCTCTAGGGAGAGCTAATGCCACCACCAAAAATAAGTTTCCTAACTGCTTGCTAATGCCTTAAAAAGATGTTTTTTTCCCCTAATTAAACAAAGCTAAAATAAAAAAATCAACTATCCCTATAAAAAGTAATACAGTCACTCTGTGGGAAGGGACAATTCAGAGTTAAAATATCCTGCAGAGTGTAAAGGCTTCATCTGGATCCTAGACCAAGCTATTCTAAATATACCCATGCTATCATCTAGTCTCTGTCATATAAAGATGAAAATACCTTGAATAAACACCATCCAGCAGAATTTTCTGCTTTTTGGTTATCTAGAATATATTTTCTGAAAATGAATCAAGGGATGGAAGTTACAAGTATAGCTTTTAAGGCCAAATAATGCATTCAATGGGCAGTATTGGGAAGTGACTATGTAAAAAGGATTTATTTTATTGTCTGTTTCAGTGTTATTTCATCTAGTTATGCTCCCAATGTTACCAGAGGACAACCTCCTTTTTCATTTCATCTGCCCTATAAGAACATATCCAAATTCACTTTAGCTAAAGCAACTTGGTTATATGCCAGCCTAATGTTGGGTGCTATAGGAAATACCCCAAAATAAGTATGATGAAAATTCTATTTTGGGGGAGAAACTCACATAGTGCAGTCCAAAATAGCCAGAAAAAAAGAAATGATGATGCCATCATTAAAAAACATTAAAACCAATCTCAAGTTACGAAACAAGTTGCCTAAGCTTTGGGTTTCTGTTGTTGTTACTGTTGTTTTGAAATGGAGTCTCGCTGTCTTTCAGTTCATGGTGTCTACAGACAGCTCACGTTGGCTGTAGATCCTCTAACCCCAGCTTGTTTAGTGCTGGGGTCACAGACACGTACCCCTAGCACCTGCCCCACCGGCACTCCTACCAAGGTACTCACCTTTGTGGTTCTATATTATATTGCTGATTTATTTTCACTTCAAATGGTAGTGAATAGTTAAGTATACAAGACTATTTCAGAAGTTGTCACTTCTTTATCCCTGTCCCCTTAATATTTTGCCAACATCTGGCTATTGTAATCACTTATTAAATGAAAGTATTAGTATTTTTTTCTTTTTCCCCAAGCAAACATTAGGTTCTTCTGATGGAGTCTGTTTGTCTCCTTCATGATCATCTTTTTATGGCAAGAAAGAAAGTGTAAATGTTTTTTCTTCTCTACCTGTCTCTAGCATCATAGCTGAGACTCCTACCACCAAACACACTGATGGTTTAAACAGACTCATAACAAGAGATGAGATTGAAGTAGTAATCAAAAGTCTCTCCAAAAAGAAAAGCCCAGGACCAGATGGGTTCACTGCTAAATTCTTCAAAATAGTGAAAGAAGGGCTAGCACTAGTAATTTCAACACTGTCCACAAAACAGAAAGGAAAGGAACACCACCAACCCTGTGCTCTGAAGGCAGCATTGCCAAGGTACCAAAACTGTATCAGGGCACAGCACAGGGTGAAAACTATAGATCAGTTTCCCTGACCGACAGAAACATAAAGTTCCCAATAACGTTCTTGATAACTGAATCCAAGAACGCATTGGGCCATGTATAGTGACGCACACCTTTAATCCCATGACCTGGGAAGCAGAGGGAGAAGGACCTCTGTGAGTTCCAGGACAGCATGGTCTACAGAGTCAGTTCCAGAACAACTAGGACTATATGGGGAAACTCTGTCTCAAAACAAAACAACAGCAACAAGGGTATAAAGTTGACATTAAAAAAAAAAAAACCCAACGAGAAAATCATATGCCATGATCAAGTTGTATTTATTCCAAGGATACAAGGTTGGGTCATGAAACATAAATCAATAAGTGTAATCCATCTTAAATAGACTTAAGGATTGGAATCACATGATAATCTCTATTGATACAGAAAAGGCCTTCAAGAAGTTAAATATCCCTTCCTGATAAAAGCCTTGAGGAAACCAGGAATAGGAGAAACAGGTCTTAACAAACTATGACAAATCTATACTTAGCATTATACTGAATGAGAAAAACTGAGAACATTTCATGTACAATGTGAAATGAGATAAGAATGCCCATTCTATAGTACACAAGAATTTGCTAAAACAAGAGATGAAAAATAAAACAGACACAATAAGAAAGGGAGAAGTCAAATTATTCTTACTTGCACATGACATAATCCTGTCCTTAAAGGACCCTGAAGTCTCTACCAGAAAACTCTTAGAATTTGTAAATACTTTCAACAAAGTAGTAAACTACAAAACCAACATGCTAAATTCAGTATTTTTCCTATATTCCAATAGTGAACTGGCAGAGAATGAAATTAGGAAAAATATCTTATTCATAATAGGTTCAAAAAATAATAAAGTACTTAGGATTGAACCTCATCAAGGAGGTAAAAGAACCTCTATGATAAAAAACTTTTAACTACCAAAGAAAGAAATTGAAGAAAGCAGTAGAAGATGAGAAGACCTTCCATGCTTCTGCATCAGCAGAATTGATAGTGTGAAAATGGCTATATTAACCAAAAGCACCCTACAGATTCAGTGCAATCCCCTTCAAAACCACAATGATATTCATTACAGAGATAGAAAAAATAATCCTTGAACTCATGTGGAAGCACAAAAAATAGCCAAAGCAATCCTAAGCAGAAAGAACAGTGCTAGAGAAATCACAATGCTTACCTCAAATTGTACTATAGAACCATTGTGACCAAAACAGCATGATACTAGCCCCAAAATAGATACACAGATCAGTAGAATAAAACTAAGGAACTAGATATAAAGCCATGCAACTTAGAGCATCTGATTTTTATAAGGATGCTGAAAATGCATGTTGGAAGAACAAAAGAGCATCTTCACCAAGTAGTGCTGGAAAAAACAAATACCAACATGTAGAAGAAACTAGATCCTTACCTCTCACCTTGAACAGAACTCCAAATAAATCAAGAACTTCAACATAAATCCTTATTCTTGACAACTGCTAGAAGAAAGGAGAGAAAGCCCTTCAACAGTTGATACAAATAAGGACTTTCTGAATAGACTTTAGTAACACAGGAAATAAAACCAGTAAGTGACAAATGGGATCTCACTAAATTACAAAGCTTCTGTACAGCAAAGTCAACCATTAATCAAGAGAAGAGGCAGCCCACAGAATGGGAGAAAATCTTTGCCAGCCAGATGTCTAACAGAGGATTGGTATCTTGAATATACAAATAACCCAAAAAACTAAACACCAGGGAAAAAAATCTACCCTTTTTTTTTTTTAAATGGACTGTGGAACTAAACAGAGACTTCTCAAAATAAGCAAGCAAGCACCTTAAAAAGTGCTCAACTTGCTTCGTCATCAGAGAAATGTAGGGGTAAAGTACAACAAGTTTCCACCTCACCCTAGTCAAAATGGCCATCAGAAATACATACCAAATGCTGGTGTGATGTACAGAAAAGGGAACCCTTACACACTGTTGGTGGAGGGCACGAATTAGTTCAGCTACTATACCAACCAGCATGGAGGCTTCCCAAAAAAAGCTAAACAGAGAACCACCATGTGATTCAGCTCTACCATCCATGTACAAATACCCAAAGTGCTTCCTAGCCTTTCACAGAGATACTTGCACATCTGTGTTTATTGCTGCCCTAGTCACAATAGCAAGGAATCAACCTAGACATTTATCCACAGGCAAATGCTTAATAAAAATGTGGTGCATATACACAATGAAAAATTTTAACTATTATATAAAATTGTTATGGAAATAGATGGATCTGACAATGATTAAGTGCATGCAGTAACTCAGATTCAGACAAATATTGTATATTCTTTCTCATATATGTACCCTGTGTTTTGACTTTTATATGTTTATAAATGTGAGTGTGAGTCTGGGTATAGGTCATGAAATTAGAAACTGACCATAAGAGGGGAGGAAGGTTTTGAGGAAGTGGGAGGGCAGTAAAACATGTGACAAAAAAACAGAATGGAGACTACGGGGTTGAAAGAGACAAGCAGGGAGGTGAAAAGAAGGAGAGAACATCAACAAGACAAATTGTGCATAAAATGCCATAATGAAACCCATTCCTTTGTACATTGCTTTAACAACAAAAATTAGCTTCATCAGGGCTGGAAAGATTTCTCAGTGTGCAAAGCGCTTGTCGTGCAAGCATGAAGATCTGAGTTCAAATCTCTAGAGCCCATGTAAACTGAGACATGGTAGCCCATGTCTGGAATCCCAGCATTCCTGTTGTAATATGGGAGTGAGGGACAAGAGAATCCCCAGAAGCTTATTGCCAGCTAGGCTGGTGTATGCAGCAGAGAAACAAGAGGTCCTGTCTCAAGCATGGTGAATGACAAACCTAAGATTGCCCTCTAACCCCCACACATGTATCATAGTGTAGGGGTGTGTCAGTACACACACACACACACACACACACACACACACACACACAGATGAGAAAATCATTCAAATGTTTTTAATATAAGTTTGATGTGACAAGATGATGGAGCCTTCAGAAATGAAGACCCACGGGGACAAGGAAACCCATGTATTTTGTGCTTAGGTTTGAGGAGTGTGGGCAGACGTAGGTAAGCATGGCTGACCGATGGGACCTAATATGACAGGAATGAAGTCAGAGGTAGGCGTGACAAGCCAAGTACTGCCCATTCAGATTCTTCTGGGTGACTTTGTGTCTTAAGTCCTTTCATCGTCTATTTGTAGGGAGGATCCCCTGGGGACCTCCTTTAGAAGAAGGCCAGGGGCTTCCTTTATGTGATGCTTCAGGACAGGACAGTGGGAGGAAGCCAGAACAGTCCCTACTGCTGACATTTTGTCAAATGTCAAGGTGCCATAATTTAAGGATAACATGTCCTGTACCCCATCTGTATCCATGAAATCTATAACCTTATCATCAAGTGTCTCTGTATTTTTTGGAACATCTACTTCAAATGTTCCGTTCAGTCCCTGCTTATCAAAAGTGTTCCACCACGTAACACGGATTGCTAAACAGTCTTTCTTATTAATTAAAAAAAAAAGAAAGAAAAAAAACCCAGAGCCAGATATTGGGGTAAAAGCTGCAAGAGAAACAGAACAAGCCAGTCATGTTCCTACCTCTACAAAATCCTCAGTCTCAAGACTTCCTGTTTACTCATGCCTTATATCCCTTTCTGTGTCCTACCATCTTACTTCCTTCCTAGTGCTGGGATTAAAGGCGTGTGCCACCACGCCTGGCTCTGTTCCCAGTGTGGCCTTGAACTCACAGAGATCAGGATGGATCTCTGCCTCCCAAGGATTAAAGGCGTGTGCTACCACTGCCTGACCTCTATGTTTAATACAGTGGCTGCCTTTGTCCTCTGATCCCCAGGCAAGCTTTATTGGGGTACACAATATATCACCACACCACCATAATTCAGTTCTCTTTTACTACAAGGACAGATTTAGAATGCAGAGCTCTTTTTCCTACTTCTTAAACCTGGATTAGAGTTTTGAATAAGAACCTGCTGGTTTGTGTGTGTTGCATAGAATTACTGTAGAATTACCCCTGACAATGTCTTCATAAATTCAAAACAGAATGTCTGTCCTGTATCCATTTTACAGTTTCTTGTTGTTCTTTTTATCTTCCCTCATCTCTCAGTATCCCTTATGTATAAAAATGGGAATCTTCACTTCTTCTCCTTCATATGGTTGCCTGAAACTTCTCTGCCTTTAGGAATATATTTATATTCAGAGGCTATAATGGTAAATAATTTCAACAGTGTGAAGCTCTTTAATCCTACTTTGTGTCTAAAAGACATACTCAACACTGTCTTTGACTATCTCAGGAGAATCCAATTTCCTAAGGTTATGTGGCTGAGACTTGAATGGAAATTTTAAAAACCTAAAGTTCAAAGTGAAGTATCAAACAAAGCAGAGATGATCCAGCCTAAGACTGATTTGTGTGGCCATAAACAGCAACAAAATCTTCCGTCGGCTGTTGGCATAATAACTATGATTGTTTGTGGTCTTAGCAAGGCAAGTATCTCTCCTCTGGCCCTGAGGGTTTGGGGGCTGTTTTTCCTAAACAGGATTTTTAGAGGTTATAACAGGCTCCCCGGTAAAAGAAAGTGAAGCCTGATAGCAGATATCTGTGTAAGTGGCAGGTATCAAAACAGCAGGACACAATGAGGAGAGATGCTGCTATGACTGAAAGCCCTGTCACTGAGGCACACTAGAATGGCATCTAGGTGGAACCCCAGTGCGCACAAATGGAGGAAGCTTTGAGATTCTACCTGCTCACTTCCTAGACCAAAATATCAGGGTCAAATGCCTCTCTCCTCGATCATTCTGTGGGTCACAAAATATGAATACAGATAAATGGCTGGGATTCTTTCTGTGGGTGAATTAAAAGCAAAATAAGATGTTTGGTTCAGAAACATGAGAACCCAGGTTCAAATCCCCAGCACTCATATAAAGGGCCAGTGGCTGTGAGCACCTATGATCCCACCACTGGGAGGATGGCCGTGAGCACCTGTGATCCCACCACTGGGAAGGTGGCTGTGAGCACCTGTAATCCCACCACTGGGAAGATGGCCGTGAGCACCTGTGATCCCACCACTGGGAAGATGGCCATGAGCACCTGTGATCCCATCACTGGGAAGATGGAAATGGGCAGGTCAAGGAGCTTACTGGACAGTCATTTTAGCCAATCAGGGAACTCCAAGTTCAGTGACAGACCCTGTCTCAAAAAATAAAGTGGAGAGCAACTGAGAAAGATGCCTTATGCTTACTTCTGACCCCCACATGAGTGTGCAGCACATGCACACTTGCATTCACCTACACATTCACATACCCAGTGAACACACACACACACACACACACACACACAAACCTGTAATAAGTCAAACAACTTTATACTGCTGGTCTGCTGCAGTTTCTATTTCAGAGCTTATTCTAAAGTCATTCATTAACCAAGATACTCTGTAATCCTTTACAAGTATCCACACTATCTACTAGATTTTAAGAATAGTTTTTTGGGAAACTGGACCAGTTTTCTTAAGTTTGTAGGAAGCATATTTGTAAAACTAGCTGGAATCCTTAAAAATCTGCAAGTATTTTATCTGCCTCACACTTGGTGCTTATTAATCATTTGTCATCCGTGTGTGTGTGTGTGTGTGTGTGTGTGTGTGTGTGTGTGAATTGAAAATTCTGTGCTGAAGTGCGATAAGAAGCTAATGCAGATACTTATTTGGGGGTCATTTGTGAAGTTACAGGTGAGACTATCCATCCTTAGTTTAGAATAATCATCACAGGCATAATGTACCACAAGATGCCAGTGTTCATTCCAGAAAGTCTAGGGTGACTGAATAGATAGACAATATGTGCATTTATCAGCACCAAACTACTGGAATCCTGAAGCCTTTGGACAATCTGTAAACTATAAAACAAAACAAAAGAAGAAAATTAAAATTCAGATAAAATAAGTATTTGATAAAGATTAGAAAGATTAAATGATCATAAGACTACAATACTTGCAGATACGATTGTTGCGAAGTTTTACTTTTCAAACACACAAACTGTGCTTCTTCAGCAGTTTGAGTCCTCTGCGTAATTGGAGAAGAAAACTTGTCTCTGCCATAAGTCTCATTCTAGAAACAACTGGGCACCTAAGCTTCCCTCTGGAAAAATTTTGGTTTTACTATACCTGGTTCGGTGTGTTACTCTTCGCAGCTCAGTGTCCCCATGGGAAGGACTTTGCTGCCCTCTAGTGTCACAGAGAAAAACCAGCTTTAGCATCTGTGCCTGAGAGGAGATGGGCAATGCTACTCACAGGAAGGCCAGATATGTCCGTATCTCTCCTTTCTCTTCTGAGAAGATTCCTGTAAAGACCTCTAGTGGCGAGCTGTCCTTCAATCTTACTGAAAGATATATACAGATGTGGAAAAAATTAAGCCAAGTTAGAAATGCCCAGACCCAAAATGAAGCACTCCATCCATGGTGGTGCATACTTAGGCTGAGACAGGGGGATTACTAATATGAAAGCAGACCAGGGCGAATAGCATGACCCTGTCATTAAAACAACAACAACAACCCCTTAACTTGAGGGCTTGGGGGTATAGCTCAGTTAAGAGAGTACTTGCCTAGTTTGCATGAAGCCCTGGGTTTGATCCCCAGTGCCACACAAAATCAGGCATGGTAGCCAGCACTCAGGAGGCTCAGTTCAAGCTCATCCAAATCCAAGGCCAGCCAGAGCAACAGGAAACCCTATCTCAAAGTAAATAGGTAAATAAAGTATTATCTAAAGAGCTGTTTACAAGCTAAGATAAAAGGGTTATTCATCTGTCCATTTCCACTCTACTTCAAACCAAATAGTAACAGAGGGTCATAGTACCAATTTAAGAGCTCTAAAAACCAAGGATAAGGGCAGTGGAGGCGACAAAGGAACTGTCTGCATTATATAGGCAGAGGGTCCTCTGGAGAGGTCAAGAAAGGAAGGAAGAAGCTGGACAGAAGGAAGAATAAGCGTAAGAAAAGCACCTGCGAATCCCGAGACAGGCAAGTTGGGGCATAGCCAGAAAAGCACATCCCAGTACAGCAACTGGTCAAATTAGAGTGACGCTGGGGAGTGGAGCAGGGACTAGACTATGTTCAATACAACTGTGAAGTGAGCCTCACATGCAAATTAGTCTCCATTAAAAGTGGAAATAATAGTAAATTAATTTTGATGATATATTTTATTTAACGTGCTATATCCAAAATAGTAATATTTAATGAAGCATGATCCTAATTATTCTTAACAATAAAAACCCGGAGTTAAGTATAGAGGGTGAAAGCTGAAAGATCAGAGAAGCAGAGCAGCAGCCACTAGAGACCTTACCTCAATGAATCCTCAGACCAAATGGGGGCCGAGATCCTGTCTCCACCTGCCTTATATTTCCATCTCTATCTCCCTAGTGCTGGGATTAAAGGCATGCACCACTACCAGGCTCTGTTTCTCTTTTAGACTGGTTCAATTTTGTGTAGCCCAAGATGGCCTTGAATTCCTGATCTTCCTGCTTCCTCCTCCCAAGTGCTGGGATTAAAGGTGTGCACCACCACTGCCTGGCCTCTACCGTTAGCTAGTGGCTAGCTCTGCCCTCTGATCTCCAGGCAAGCTTTATTTGTCACAAATAAACAAAATATCACAACAAAAATTTAATATATAATTAAGGAGCTGAGAGATGGCTTAGAGGTTAGAAGCATTTGTTGCTCTTACAGAGGACCTGGGTTCTGTTCCTAGGACCCTCATGGTGGCTTAGAACCACTTATAACTCCATTTACAGGGAATCTGATGCACTCTTCTCTCCTCCTTGGACAACTGAATGCATGTGCTGGATATATATATATATATATATATATATATATATATATATATGCAAAGCACTCATATATAAAATAAAAACAAATATTTCCAAATGGAAATTATGATTTATGTAATCGATATGAGATATAAGGAAGCATTTAGCTCTCTTTTCTATACCAAATCTTTCAGATGTGAAGTGTCTTTACTCACAGCACACTACACTTAGAATCAGCCACTTGTCAAGTGCTCAATTTAGTCAAATATGGCTATGATTATATTTTAAAAATTGTGTGATAGGTATATTTGAATGTTTATATTCTCTCCCAGTCTATGCCCACTTTATGAAATGAACTTTGGAAGTGAATCCCAGTAGTGATTACCAAATGAATTTGCTAGGATTCAGTGAAGAATAAATGCTCAGGAGGCCTAGCTGCCTATTAACCTAGGCAGTAAACTGGCCTCTCCTTTTGTTTTACTTTTGGAAGGTGGGTAGAATGAAATCAAACATAATCATGCAAAGTCTAAATGAGATTAATTTAATCTGGAGCTCAATAGAAGTCATTTATGGCCTGCTGAAAACAAAGAGCCTAAGGAAACACTTCCCCATCCCTCTCTCTCTCTCTCTCTCTCTCTCTCTCTCTCTCTCTCTCTCTCTCTCTCTGCTGTGGGATGGTCTGTATGTCAAATGTGTGCTCTGATTGGTCAATAAATAAAACACTGACTGGCCAGTGGCTAGGCAGGAAGTATAGGCAGGACTAACAGGAGAATTGAGAGAACAGGAAGGAGGAAGGAGACACTGCCAGCCGCCGCCATGACAAGCAGCATGTGAAGATGCTGGTAAGCCAGGAGCCATGTGGCAAGGTATAGATTTATAGAAATGGATTAATTTAAGATGTAAGAACTAGATAGCTAGAAGCCTGAGCCATTAGGCCAAACAGTTTGAATAATATAAGTGTCTGTGTGTTTATTTTATAAGTGGGCTGTTGGACTGCCAGGGTTTGGCGGGACTGGAGAGAAAACTCTCCAGCTACATCTCTCTCTCTCTCTCTCTCTCTCTCTCTCTCTCTCTCTCTCTCTCTCTCTCTGTCACACACACACACACACACACACACACACTCACACACACACACACACCTTCAGCTGCCCTTGCTCAGCCAGCCCAGTTCTCCCCAAACTATATAGCACCATAGTTAGAGTTCTGCTTCTGCACTGGACCTTGACTCTTAATCTGACTCTTTCCCAGATAAACTTTACTAGTTTCTGCAGTGCTTGTTGTGATTGTTGTCAACATCGATGCTTAGGACACCCCCCAGTGTCTAGTAAAGTTGCTGTCACAATGGCTCTTCATGTCAGACATCTCATCTATGGCTGGGCATCTTGGCTATTCCTTCCCACCCATTCACTGTGTGGGGACAAGTCCCACGAGGCTTCTTTACTATGTTTACCCCAGGGGCAGCTACATGTCCTTCCACCTGGGCAGAGTCCTTGGCTTTTGCGTTTGGTCTGGAGTTTTCAGAAAGCACAGGCTTGAACACCCTCAGGGACCTGTTGGATACCCATGGTGTCCCATCCTGCATTATAAGGATTTACTCTAACAGCATCCAGGACTTAGGGGAGGGGAGACAAAGGATAACCTTGCCCTAGATAGGCTCTTCTGAAATGTGCATTGTGTGGTATGTAGAAAATCCAGATGTATGGAGCATCACATGCCTACAAACAAGGTTTGCTCCTCCTCTAAGTGTTCCTTCCCCAAACAAAATTAAAAACAAGTCCCCACAACTTCCATCCTTTCTTGTGTCCCTCCTGCTATCCTGTACCTCTTTTCTCTGTGAGCACTTTCCCAACTGAACTATATGGAACTGACCTTCAAGTAGACGAGGGTGAAGGAGTTCAGTTTTGGGTGAAAATATTCTAAAATTGTTTATGGTAATAGTCACAAGACTATAAACATAAAAAAGCATTGACTTCTAGACTTTGAATGGGTGAATTGCACAGTGTAAAAATTACATCTCAGCAAAGCTGTTTCTAGGAGAAAGTGCATCCCATTAGGAGTATCGCGCCTCTAATTTTGTTTTAAACAGGAATTCATGTGACCTAAGCTGGCCTTGAACTTGATGTGCAGCTAAGGATAACCTTGAATTTCTGATCATCCTGCCTCTGCCACCCAAGTGGTAGGAGCAGATAGCACTCTCACTCACTGTTTGTGGATCAAACACGAGGCCTTGGTCTTAGAACACACTCTACCAACTGAGCTACATCCCCAGACCTAGCCTCTAAATATAATACATATGCAGGAAGCCACTGCCAACTTTTATCAAATTCACAACCAGTAATTGTCCAAAACATAGTTTGTTTTAACTCCGTGTCTTTTCAGGGTGCAGAAATTGGAGTTCCAAGAGGTGTCTCCTTTCATATCATTGCTAAAAGGCACAGGATCACTGAGACCCATAGGGAGAAACCCGCTGGTAGCTCAGGAAACAGCCAGACTCTCCTGTCACCTAAAAAGAAAGCAGGAAGATCTTCTGCCCCTGTAAGTAGCACTAGATCATTTGAATGCCTGCCTGCCAGAGACGTTGTTAAGAGTGAGCATTAGGGAACCACACCTAAATGTCTCAATGATTTCGATGGCCACACTGTCTCCCAGTGCAAGTCCATCATTGTGAGTCCCAAAACCAAGGCAAAGAAAAAAGAAGTAAGAGTGGTGAGTTAGTTTCACCCCGGGGTGAGGTGTTGACTGTTGTGATGGTGGGAGCATGGTTTTAACATCGACAAATGGAGGCTCGGAATGAACCCAGGCTCTGTGTGAGGGGAATCAAGCCAAAGGAAGACAACATGTGTGGGCAGAGCGTTAGCTATCTGCTTCTACTAGCCCTGTTCCTTCAGTGCCTCAATTCATTTCTCCCTAAACATCCGACCGAGCTGAGTTGTGTACTTCCTGTCTGTGGCTTTGACTAAATGCTTGCTCAGGGAGGCCCCTCAATCCTAATATACTCATCCTTAATGTTTTTCCATTTTACCTGCAAATCTAGAGCCAGTGGGCACAGCAGCACAGGCCTCCTGTGAATCAGAAGCATCGGGACTTGACTTCCTCTCGGCCTCTCCCCACTTCTCCAGCTCACTGAAAATGATTCCAAGATCACAGATCGCTTTTTTCCTACACACTTAATCAGGAAAAAGACTCTCTGGGGGGAGGAAGGAGTGCCTTGTAAATCGACCTGACAAGAACAGAATACTAACACGGGGAAGACTTGGGAGAAAAGGGCTAGATACTGAAGAAAGATTTAAAGGCCAGCAAAGTGAGAGAGGTGAGCAGGAAAGGGCTGTGGGTCCTTTCTATTCCTGAACACAAAGGATGCAAGCAAAAAGTTAAGTTGCCTGAAGGTCCTTGCATTGTGCACCTGCTGCAATTTTGCCTGACATATTGCCCCAGGAATAAACATGAGAGCACAGAGCTTTTTATTTACTTATTTTAAATTACATTTATGCATTTGCACAGGTGTGTGTGTGTGTGTGTGTGAGAGAGAGAGAGAGAGAGAGAGAGAGAGAGAGAGAGAGAGAGAGAGCCTGTGCCCATACATGCCTCAGTGTGGGGATCAGAGGATAACTTTTAGGAGTTAGTTCTCTCTATTCACCATGTGGGTCTCTAGAATTGAACTCAGACTATCACACAAGGCAAGCAACTTACTTGCTGAACCAGCTCATTGACCCTAACATGTACCTTTCCATTCTCCCTGGATGTGCCCACTGAGAGACCCTTAGTCCTCCTGTCTTCAAAGCAACTGACTGTTGCTGTGGGATGTTCTGTATGGCAAATGTGTTGCTCTGATTGGTCAATAAATAAAACACTGATTGGCCAGTGGCTAGGCAGGAAGTAGAGGCGGGACTAACAGAGAGGAGAAAAGAAAGAACAGGAAGGCAAAAGGAATCACTGCCAGCCACCGCCAGGACAAGCAGCATGTGAAGATGCCAGTAAACCACGAGCCGCATGGCAGGGTATAGATTTGTGGAAATGGATTAATTTAAGCTGTAAGAACAGTTAGCAAGAAGCCTGCCATGGCCATACAGTTTATAAGCAATATAAGTCTCTGTGTTTACTTGATTGGGTCTGATGGCTGTGGGCGGGTGACAAAGATTTGTCCTGACTGTGGGCAAGTCAGGAAAACTCTAGCTACAGACTGTACATTCAGATGCATTCCATATCAGATCAAATATTAAGGAAGTGGCCTGGGGTCAGATCCAGCCTGTCTGCTTCAGTCTATCTTCTCCAGTGCCCACTTTCTTTTCTGTTGACAAAGTTTTCAGTTCTCCAGGTCTCCTCTTTCGTTAGGTCTCAGGCCCCCATGTGAGGTGATATTTTGTTTGTGCTCTAACAAATAAAGCTTGCCTGGAGATCAGAGTGTGCAGCTAGCCACTAGAGGCCAGGCAGTGGTGACACACACCTTTAATCCCAGCACTTGGGATCTCATGTCTTTAACCCCAGTACTTGAGAGGAGGAAACAGGAAGTGATATGGCTGGGCGGAGAGAGGAAATGATAAGGTGCAGTAGAAACAAGCCCTTTCAGTCTGAGGATTCCTAGAGGTAAGAGGTCTTTCTAGTGCCTGGCTGAGCTGCTTCTCTGATCTTTCAGCTTTCACCCTGATATCTGACTCTGGGTTATTATTATTAATATCAATTAGAATTTGCACTACACCCATATGTCTAAAACTGAGCTCAAGCTGAATTTCTAGATTTCTGGCAGGTAGATAAAAGCCAGCATTCCTCAGGAACTTGTGAAACTGGTTTTCTATCAAGGAGTCCTACCCTAAACTACTAGTTCTCCATGATCACTCCATTGTACTCCCGAGTGATCTCTCCAGTCTCTGATCTCCATTACTCTCTTCCCTAGCCCTGGGAGTGTCCAGTCTGTTTTCTTTTCTCTCTGCTCTGGCATCTTCCAAATGCCTCTGGATATTTCTTCTCTATTACCCACAATAAAAACCTTATCCCTGGGTCTAGAGAGATGGCTCAGTGGTCAAGTGCACTGGATGCCCTTCCAGAGGTCCTCAGTTCAATTCCCAGCAACCACATGGTGGCTCACAACCATCTACAATGGGATCTGATGTCTTTTCCTGGCATGCAGGTGTACATGTAGACAGAGCATCCACATACATAAATAAATAAGTCTTAAAAACAAAACAAAACTATCCCCTAATGGAACAGACAGTTTCTTTACTTTGGTCCCTGGCACGCACCCTTCACAGCCTCCTCTTTCTGTCCAGTAAGACTTTGTATTTGTATTATAATGAGGAATAATGTCTCTTTAAGAGTAGTTATTATAATGCTGACTTTGCAATATAACGGTTCTCATTTTTTTGTTGCTTTTTTTTAACATAATTCTTTATTGATTCTTTGGGGATTTCACATAATGCATCCCAATCCTCTTCTCATCTCTCAATCCCTCCATACCCACCCCTTACCCCTGCAGCATGCCCCCCCAAAAAAAAACCAAAATTAATTAAAAACACAACAAACAAACAAACAAACAAAAAACCCCACCTCACTCCTCCACCTTTCCCACACATCCTCATTTATACTAGTGGCATCAGGCAGTATACCCTTTTGTCCAATCTGCCCCACCTGCAAATGTTCATGGCAATCAATCATTGGTCTGGTTCAAGGCCCCTGGTACACCATCATCACTGGACCCCCACTGAACTCCTCTTGGATATCTTCCTGTTGCCCTGAGTCACAGAGATCCTGCAGTTATTATTGCACAGAACCAATCCCTTCTCACCCTCTAGCAGATCAAAGATAGGGTAGATGTTAGGGTAGGCCAATCCAAGGCCCAAGATGTGGGTCTGGGTGGTAACTGAACTAGTCAGTCTCCTGTCAAGCAAGGGGCAGAACCAGCTCTCCTATGCCCATGCCATTGGGGCCAGCTCTCCTAAGTGTGTGTGGGGGAGGGGTGGGGAGGAGACAGCTCTCCCATGGGAGCAGGGCCAGCTATCCCAGGGCCAGGGAGGGGTGGGGATAGCTCAGCACAGCCCTTGGATTTCAACACACTTGGGTTCCATGACCCCCATGGTAACACAGGCCATGGGCATCATCACAGACCCTAGCTAGCTGCAGCAGGAACTCAGACCCAAACATGGCCCACCTGCAGCAGTCTAGGCCTGGATGACACCATGGCTCTGTGTGGCAGCACAGGCCATCCAGATTGACATGGCCCGGGTATCTGCATGACCCTTAGACACCAACATGACTGTAGGTTGCAGCCTAGACTCCAAGCATCTGTGTGGTCTTTGGTGGTACCATGGGCCATGGACTTTAACACAGAACCTGACTGTAGTAGGACCACAGACCCAGACATGGTCCTTAGTAGCAGCCTGTGCTCTGATGTCACCATGGCCTCAGGTGGCAGCACAGATCACTCAGATTGGGATGGCCCCCATGGCAGTGTGACCCTCAGATACCAACATGGCCCCAGTAGTGGCCTAGACTCCTGGCATCTGCAAGGACTTCAATGGTATCAGGAACATCAACACAGACCCTGGCTGCAATAGGGCCATGGACCTAGACATGGTCCTCAGCTGCAGCCCAGCCCAGACATCACCATGGCACCCTGTAGCAGTGAGGGCACTCAAATCTGCAATATGTTTTAATAGTTTGGCTTGAACACATGCTGGCTGATCTGTGCTCTGCACCATCTACAACAAAAAGTCCCAAGGAAAATCCAGGTGGGACAGTCCTCATCTCATGGCATCTCACAGCCATCCTTCCTGCTATAACATGAAAATGTAGTAGGTACTCAAGTGACTATTTCCACAGCTTGAGTGTGCAGGAGAAGTCAAGTAACCATGGGATAATCCTATAATTGCCCAGACTAAGACTTCATCTTGTTCCCCCTTTCCCTGTTTCTTCCTAGAAAGAAGCATAAGAGCGCAGAGAAGGAAAAACAATGCTTCTTTTCCCCCTTCGTGACACAACTTTCCTTCTTACATCTCTCTATACACAAGTTTCCCAAACTAAACAAGACGTGAAACTGGGCTCAAATGGCTGCTGGTTAGTTCTGTCCGCTGCTAAACTAGGAAGCCCTTCCACTTCAGTGTCAAGTCCATGTCCGTCCCCCAGCTGACTGAAGCCTCCCATTGAAACATTTAAAACATTTGAAACATCCCAATTAAAACACCCTTCAGATCTAAAAGAAGGACAGGAAGGAGGTGGACTATCCTTGTGGAAAGCAGGAAGGAATGTATTAGTATGAGGCAGCCTGGTCCCAAACTGCTTTGAAAGCTAAGCATGAAATTGAAATTTCTTTATCAAACAATACAAGGGGGCTGACCTTTGATCAAATGTCACTTTCTAGCTTTGATAAGAAAATTTGCATGAAAAAGAAGTATTCTGGACACTGTGGACGTGAAAAGTTAAGTCACAACAACCTAGAAAGAGCCAAAGGTCAAGCTGGCTAAACAGACAGGCAGATACTTCCTTCCACGGCTCACTTGGGAGGCTCAGAAGCTCCTGGAGGCTTTAAGGAGGGAAGGGGTAGGTTTGCACCCAGCTTTACCCCACATCTTCCTATCGATTCAGACCTGACTCTGAGCTCCCACATAGGTGAGTGACTGAGATGGAGGTGAGTGAAGGTAGCGTGAACATCTTCAAGCATCTAATTTGCCTAACATGCCAATTCCTCCCAAGTTCCTCCTTCAGAATCCCATCTGCAGCCCAACAGCAGAGCTGATCTGTAAGGAGACCTTTAGCACAAAGCCTAGGTAAGTGCTGACGCAGGGTGGTTAGGAGGACACCTCCCAGCCTTTTCCCTCGAGTTGAAGTACACACTTAAAGACAATGTTTTTACACACGGGAGGCACTGAACATAGGTTTGTGGAGTGGAAGAAACCGTTCACGGCATGGAGTGATTTGAGAAGAGTAAATAGTGTCCACCATTGTTCTTCTAACAGAGAGCTTCACTGGGTGTGATCCTTTTCTAACTTGCAGAGGCAACACAAGATTTTACTTAAGGAAGTAGACTTTAGGAACTATAGTTTGGTGCAAATCCCTGATCAACCATACCAATTCCTTCACCTTTGATCTGTTAATGTCTCACTAACTTCAGTTACTATCTCTTTAAATTAAGAAAACTGCATCTATGCCATAAGATAATTGATATGAAGAATTTAGATGTAGGAGGTGTTTGGTAAAGGACAAGTGTTGTGTTTTGTTTTGTTTTGTTTTTGTTGTTGTTTTATTAGTGATTGCATAGGAAAACAAACTTCATCCTTAGCACGTCGTCTTTTGGGTCATGTCTTTGTGTGCATTTGTGGGTACTCTATCAGACTTAACACAAAGGAGTCTTCTTTGGTCTTGCATTCCTCCTGGCACTGACCTTACCTTGTCAGTCTGGTTATGACTGTCAGACAACTGCATGTCGTCTTATAAGGTGATGTCTCTCTGGGAAGAGGCCTGTGCCGGTCCAAGAGAAGAGTCATGTCAAGGTCAACACCCTCTTTGCCAATAAGCTAGAGCCAAACTAACCAGCTCCTGACTCTTGGTTTATCCGTGCCGCCAACTTTCATATGCAAAGCTCTCGGTTCCTTTCATATTCACTCCAGAAGACATAAGACGCCTTAAAAGAATCTTTCGATGTGTAATAACTGGTTTCTTCAAATAGCCTTGGGCTTTTTCTTCTTTTTCTCTGTATCTACTAAATATAAGAAGTCAGAAAGGAAGAAAGCAAGAAAATGGAATCTGAAATTATAGTTAGAAATCTAGGCCTGCAGCTCTCCCTGAAATATTTATTTCATTACTTATCCTTGGAAGCTTGTTAGTCTAGTGTCTTGAAAGTAAGCAATCCATAATTTAAGAGTCCAGATGAGGTGATCTTCCAAAGGCCAGCATCGGTCATAGAGGAATAGGAAAGGCACTCAAATGTGCTTCCTTGATTTTAAACCAAGAGAGTGAAAAACCTTGCTAGCAGGTCTGCTTCCAACAGTCCTGACCTTCTGTTGTTATGCATTTATTAGACAATTGAAGAAGTCACAGAACAAGAGCTTTATAGGCATTTCAAAGATCCTCAGAGTCACTGTATTATTGATGAGCATTTAAACATTAGTCACAGCTAGAAAATTCATGGAAACATCCTTATGTGCAATAACTAATTACTCTGATCTTGCCTCCTATATATTTATCCAAGCATGTTAGTACATGCCTGTAACCCTAACACCCAGGAGGCTGAGGCAAAAGAAGTCTAAATGGAGGTCTAGCCTGGGCTATATGCTGAAATCTTATCTCACCCAAATAAAGAAAAAAAATACAGAAATGGTCTAGCAATGTATATACAAATGAAATACTGTCTTGATTAATTCTGGATCCGTAATGGTAAAGAAAGCATAAACCTCTATTAGCTAGCTAGCTTCTTTTTTTTTTTTTTTTGCCTCATGGTGTCAGAAGGTTTGGTTTATTGTCATTAGTTCCCACCCCCTGAAGTTTCTACAACTTCCACCAAATACTACTAGTAACTGGGGACCAAGCCCTCAACACATGAACCCTTTGGACAATGGTTCTCAACACGTGGGTCACAAACCCTATGGGGTCAAATGACCCTTTCACAGGGGTTACATATCAAATATTCTACATAATGGTAGATTTATAACAGTAGCAAAATTACAGTTACGAAGTAGCAATGAAAATAATTTTAGGACTGGGGGTCACCACGACACGAGGAACTGTATTAAAGGATCACAGCATTAGGAAGGTTGAGAACCACTGTCTTTGGAGAAAGACATTTTATATCCAAATCACAATAGTCTCTAACAGGAGGAAAGCAAACTGAATTGTATACCATCAATACACTTGATGTGTCTGCCCAAGGTTTTTGTTTGTTATTATTTGCTTGGGTGGGTGCATGTGTGCTTGTGTGTGTGTGTGTGTGTGTGTGTGTGTGTGTGTGTGTGTGTGTGTGTTGTGTTTAGCAGCTTTGTTGAGATATCATTTACCCACTAAAAAGCTTACCCTTGGAAGGTAGCTTTCAAAATAGAATTTTGCCACTAGCACCACCATCTAATCTCACAACACTTTGTTGCCTTAAGGAAACCTGTTTCCAAGACTGTCTTACCTGTTATGGAGCCCTTGCATTTTCATGAGAATTTAAAAGCCATCTTGTCCATTTCTGAAAAAGCACATCTGGGGTCTTTACACAACTAGTCAAATTTGTAGATCTTGGGAAATGTTACCATCCTAAGAATGTTAAGATATCCATGAACATGGAACATATTTCCATGTTTTAAGGAGTCTGGTTCTCCCTTTCTACCATGTGGGTCCCAGGGGTAGAACTCAGGTTATCAATCTTCATAGCAAATGCCCACAGACTCATCTCACTGACTCTACATGTGTTTGGGACTTTCATAGCTTTTTTCAAAAAATGTTTCATAGTGGTATGCTTTATGCTTCTTTTATTAAACTTACTCCTGTTTGTTTCCTTGTGAAAGCTTTGCAGGTATGGTTTTATTTTAGCACTCTTCAATCCTAGTGTGTAGAAATACAGCTGATTATTTTATTGACATTATACTGTTGATCCCTCACATTTATTTACCAAATATAATGTTTGTGGAACCCTGTAATCTCTGTACATTCACCTATCATGTGATAGGTGAATAGAGATGATTTTACTTTTTTACTTTCTAATCTGTATGCCTCTCTTTTTCTTAATTGCCATGACTAGACATCCTCCCACAGTACAATGCTGAACAATAACGTCAAAAACAAGATTGTTACTTTCTACTAGAGTAAGAGCATTCTTTGACCATTAAGTGTTAGCTGTAGGTTTTCATAGATGCTAGGGACTGTGTTACATGAATTCCTTTCTAAATTGTAGTGAAAATATATTTGATTTTGTGAAGTTCTTTTCTTGGTTGAAAAGATCATGTGAGTTTTGTCCTTTGTTCTATTAATATAGTATATTACATTGATTTCTTTAAAGCTTACATTGATATTTATATGTTAAATCAACATTCCATCCCTGGGATAAATTGCATTCAGTTGTGGTATATGATACTGTTTATATGTTTCTGGATTTGGTTTGCCTAGCACTTTATTGAAGATTTTGGTATTGGTAATTATAAATGATATGGGTCTTGATTTTTTTCCCTTGTCATGCCTATGTGGTTGTGGAATCAGGATAATGTTGACTGCATAAAATGACTGGGAAGTAGTCTCTCTTTTCTTTCTTTCTTTTTTTTTAAAACATCATAAAAGGTTAGAGAGAATTCTTCCTTGAACATTTGTTTGGTAGATTTCACCAGTGAAACAGTCAGACTTTTTAATGGAAATTTTTTGAGTCTTTGCTTATTTCGGGATGTCTATGTAAACTTTCTGACTCTTCTTGAGGCAATTTTAGTAATATGTGTCTTTCTAGGCATCCATCCCTTTCCTTTAAGCTATCTAATTTGTTGGCCTATAGCTTTTTGACAGTATTCATTCACAGTTGCTTTTATTTCTTATTTATTCCTGATATAGGCATTGGAGTCCTCTGTTTCCTCCCATTTTGAATTTCAGGGGCATGTTGACTTAGAATCTTTTGAGTATATGTCTAATACTGGTATAGCTCTACTATACATGGTCATATGATAACTCTACTCTGGGCTTTTGGGAGAATCTCCATACTGATTTCTACAGTGACTACTCAAATTTAGTCCCCACTGGCAGTAAATGTGCCTTCCTTTCCCCATATCCTCACCAGCTTTTGTTGTCATTTGATTTCTTGATAATTGTCATTCTGACTGGGGTGAGATGGACTCTGAAGGCAATTCTAGTTTACATTTCCCTAATGGCTAAGGATGTTGAATACTTTTCCAAAAATGTATTTATTGACTATTTTTATTTATTTCTTTTGTTCATTAGCCCATTTATTAATTGAATGATTTGGTGTTGGGTGCCTAATTTTTTTAATGTGTATGTGTCTGTGTGTGTATGTATGTGCATATATGTATACCATGTCATGCAAATGCCCACAGAAACTGAAAGATGGTGCCAGATCCCCTGGAACTGGATCTAAGGCTGGTGGTGAGCTGGAAACCAAACCTGGGTCCTCTGCCAGAGCAGCATGTGTTCTTAACCAGTGAGTCTTCTCTCCAGCCCCACTAGCTTTTTTCTCCTTACCTGTCATCTGGAGGAATTGCTTTCTAACCAAACCTGTTACTATATGTGAGATTTGTGAGGGCTGTGGACTTGTTTTGAGGAAGGGACTGACCATCTTTCGGTGGCTAACCTTTTGGAAGTTTCGTCTATTCTCTCCCATCAGGGGACTGTTGTGCTGGGGCTCTGTTCAGTTTCTCTGCATTCGGCATCTTATTTTTCTCTTTTGTGTGCATGAGTGAGTGTGAATGTATTTGTGTGTGCATATGTGTGCATGTACGTGGAGGGCAGAGATCAACATCAACTATCTTTCTCTATAATTCCATTTTATTTTTAAAGGTGTGTTTATTTTATGGATACAAATGTTTTGCCTGCATATACATGCACCATGTGCATGCCTGCTGCCTACAGAGGTCAGAAGAGAATGTCAGATCCCCTGGAACTGGAGTTGCAGAAGGTTGCAAGTTGCTGTGTTAGTCAGGGTTCTCTAAAAGAACTTATAGAATAATATATATATATAAAAAATTTACTATATATATATATATATATATATATATATATATATATATATATATATATATGAATATGATCTATTAGAGTGGTTTACAGGCTGGGATCCAAGCCCAACAATGGATGTTTTCTGATAGAAAGGTCAAGAATCCAGTAGTTTCTCAGGGCACAATACTGGATGTCTCCACAGTTCCCAGTTTGCTGCTGGAATCATGGAGGGTTCCTAGAGAGCTGCTGGTCTTCAGTCTACTTTGGAATCCTGAAGAAGAAGGCTCTCATACCAGTGAAGGAATGCCTCAGCAGCAGGATGGATGAACTTGCCAGTGAGAGTGAGGGCAAGCAGGCAAAAAGCAGAAACTTCCATATCCCTTTTATGTGGGCCGCCACCAGAAGGTATGGCCTAGAATTAAGGCAGGTCTTTCCAGCTCACATAATCCAATGAAGAAAATCTCTCACACGCATGCCCAGATGCTTGGATTTTAATTGATTCCAGATATTGTCAAGCTGACAGCCAAGATTGGCCATCACAGCTGCCACATGGGTACTGGGAACCAAACCCTGGTCCCCTATAACAACCGCTAGTGTGTTAACCACTGAACCACCCCTCCAGCTCCTCCACCTTCCCCGCCCCTACACACACACACACACACACTAAATTTGGAGCTCACTGATTGGCTAGACTGGCCGGTCAGTAAGCAACCAAGGATCTGCTTTTCTCCACCTTTGCAGTGCTGTGTTTACAGATGTGCACCACTGCATCCAGCTTTTAGGTGGGTGCTGGGGATCTGAACTCAGGTCCTCATGCTTGCACTGGCAAGCCCTTACCGACTGAGCCAATCCCCGGCTCTGCTCTTTTCCAGTATTCTTTCTCTTCTTTCACAGATTTTTGAAGTTCTCTATTTCCACCTTTAGGATAAAGTCTATTTTTTTTTCTTATTCTGATTTTCCCATTCACCTACTCACAGAGTGGCAGCCTCTAGCCTTCCTTCTTACCCACATTCTCCTGAATTCATTATTAAAAATATAGTTTGAAGTCTCCAGGAATCATAGTTACATTGTATGCTTCTCTCTTTGTTCCTAGTATTTTGTTTTGTATAATTGGGAGCTCTCTTGTTAGATGCATACATGTTTGTAACTATTTTATGTTTATGATGGATTGGATATTCAGTTATCTTAAAATGCCCTTCTTTATCTCTAGTAACATTTTTTGTTATAAACTATTCTTCTGATATTAATCATTGATATTTTGTGTGGCCATCCTAGAGCTCTTTAGATTCTTCTTTATTTGACTTATTTTTTCCATCCTATTACCTTCAATCTACTCATGTGTTTTGATGCAATGTGTCTTCTACAGAGAACATACATTTGAATCATATTTTTGAAACATATTCTACACATTTGTCTTGTGTATATGCCAGTGGGATTGAACTCAGAGCCTTGTGCATGCTAGGAAGCATACCGCTCAGCTACATGAACAGTCTCAGACTCTTTTGATTATAATATTTAATCCAGTTGTATTTAGCATAATTAACAGTAATGTAGAAATTATCTGTCATTTTGCTATTTACTTTCCATGTTTCGTTTCTCTTTTACCTTGCTATAATTAATTATTTGCTTTTGTTTTAAATGAGTTCTTTTCAGTTTATCATTTTAATTTCCTTGTCATTTCTTACATATGCCTACACACATGTATGCATGTATGACATCGCCAGAGAATGATTTTTTAAATAAATCAATACTCCTTGGGTGGTGGGAGCAGGAAGATCAGGAGTTCAAAGCCAACCTGGGCAACATGAAACTCTGTTTCAATGAGTAAATCAATAAAAATAAACAATACTCATAGGATCGTATTTCTGAGAATAATTCAATATGTTTCCTTCTTGCATTCTATTGTGTGCATATCATGTGTATGGGCAGGATGTGCATTTAACTTTGTGTTCTGGTACTAGCTTCTTTTTCATTAGTCCTAAGCCCTTCCCCCGCTTTCTTCCTTGTCTTGATAGCAATCCTCTTAGGTAATCTTTGTTCGCCACAAGTAGATGCTCCACACCTGACTTCACCTCTTCCCTATGCGTTCTTTGGTTGTTTCCATTTCCTGATTATTATAAAAATGTAGCAATGAGTATTTTTGTGCATATAGTTTTTCTCAGTATAAGGATTGTTTCCTTAGAGTAGACATTAAAGGACAAAGTGTTGCTGCTGCATTAGAAGTTGTGAAAACTTTATGATACTTAATGAGCACTGTCAACTTTCCTTCTGTGAACTTTCCTGTCTTATCCTTTCAGATGAAACACATTCTTTTAAGCACCATGTAGCCAAGCAGCCTCCCCACAAACATCATTCCCATATTTTCTAAAGATAACACATGTGCAAATCCACCCCAAACTTTCTAGCAAAGCTGGCCATGTGCCTTGGAGAGGATGAGAGCAAGCATGGGATTACTTATGAAGAGGTGAATTGCATTATTGCGTGTCCAATTTCCAGCTCT
This sequence comes from Peromyscus eremicus, assembly GCF_949786415.1. NCBI lineage: Eukaryota > Metazoa > Chordata > Mammalia > Rodentia > Cricetidae > Peromyscus > Peromyscus eremicus. The sequence goes on along the minus strand of NC_081418.1, from coordinate 106,999,331 downwards.
TTTTTAGTAGGGTCTTTATAAGAACTATATTACAGAGAAGCCCATCCATTAACAGAGCAATGAAGGTACCTGGCACCAGGAACCAGAACAAATAGGAAAGAATAACCATAAGCAGATAGCACGTCAGACTGTCATTATAAAGAGTTTGTTCTTGTGAGCCTGGTAATACCACATCATGGCAATCTTCCTACTGTTTCTTGACTGAGCGTTTAAATTATTAGTGTGCAAGTTTATTTACTGACATCTATTATTTTAAGAGCTCTGTAATTGGGGGGTGCATTGTTTGTGCAAAGTCTCTGTAGATTTTGAAATTCACCTTTGGCAAATACCTACCCTATCCCCAGCCATGAGTTTTCTATGAACTTTTATAAGGTAGCGTTTTGTAGTTGATCTGTGCCCCATCTGACCATACATATCATCTGGCATCCCACAGGTTCTCCCAAGGCTAAGAAGCTGTTTTTGTAGTTATTTCAGCGCAGAAGTGAGTCTAAGGACCAGTTCTAGGTGGTCCACTGAAAACAAATGGTGGTGTCATGTGGAACAACTGGCCTGTTTTGTAACATAACTCTCGGGGAGAGAAGCTTAAGGCAGATCACCAACTGGCGTAGCATTTTGACTTCTGACAGGTGTATTAATCACAACATTTCACTTGTGCACACTCACACCCTCACTTCATTCTTGTATGCATACTGGATGTGATTAGTTCACAGTTCACGTTGGGGAGTCTCTAGTGTGGATTCAGTTAGAGTTTTCATTGACAAATTTCTCGAGCAGTCACAGTCTCATATGACTTTAAAACTCCATCCAGGAGCAGTCTACATTTGGCCAAAGCATTTTAGCCAAAACGCTGAACAAAGCCAATGCAGGCGATGTACATGGAAAAGGACATAGGTGTGGTGACCAATGAGCTCCATGAGGAAGGACATATTAATATTTGTCTTCATCTTAGGAGCTGTTACATTCATTTACATTCATTTTTATTATTACCATCTTAGAGCAGTGAATGCTTATAATATATAACTATTAGAATAATTAGCTAAGCTACTGATCTTGTACTCTCCAAGTGCAAGTTCTGTATGAAAATTCAAGTGAACTAAAACAGTCGCAGGTGTCACTTGTTGCTTGCACGTGATCTTTCTTGAATTTGATATTGAAAATATTTTAATGTCCCCACAAATATTTTTAGATTCTATATTTGTTCCACCTCATCACGGGTTGGTATTTATCACAGTGTTTTCATGCTTAGCTCGGTAAATGATTGCAGAATGGTAAGAAAAAGTGGATTTGGGGCTGTTATGTGAAGAAGTCATGAAGAGTACTATGCTCTGTTATTCACCCATACAATAGAAGAAAAAGTAAGCGGGTCTATAAACATGGCTTCCGATAGAAACATGTTTCCCTCTGCCAGACCCGGTCTACTTCCACTGACTTCTGCGTTCTGAAAGCAGTCTTCCTCTTCACATGCCCTGAAGAGCTGTTAGCCAGGGTCATCAGAGTGGTGGCACACCCATCTGTTCCAAAGACATCTCCGGCCATCCGGGTCTGAGACCATGAAACATCAAACAGATCGCAGTAGATCCTCCCTCTTGTGTGTAGATAATTGTCTCCCCAGAGTAATGGGAGACTGTTGAATACCTTGGCCCAAACCTGTGACTCTAGTGAAGCCTGCTTCAGTTCTGCAAACCTGTATGAGAAGGTTTCTATGGGTAAGATATTGCCCTATGCGAGCTGAGTGACACAAAGATGAATGTGCTGTAATTCCAGGCACAAACAGAACTCTGATTCAAAGCAGATGGCACTTTTGCTATAGAAATTAAAACACAGGGAGTTTTGGGGATGCGCGTGAGTTTATCAAACCAGGAGCAAAGATGGAAAGAGAAAATGGCCACAATGAACTCAGAGTTTTCAGAGTTTATGCTAGATCTCGGTTATTTATTTGTTTAAAAAAATCACAATACAGCAGATGAGAAGCTAGTGTTTTTCACTTTTATAATTATGTTATTAAATCTAATGACACTTAAAAGGAGTTACATATGACTCAAAGAGAAATTACAAGAAAAATTAGAAAACCACTTGCGGTGAATGAAAATAAAATGCAGCATATCAAACTGATCAAATATCCCTAATCCTGTCCTTAGAGGAAAGAATCATAGCAACGCCAAGAGAGAAGGAAGGCCAGGTCCATAGTGAGACCCTGTCTCCAATGCCAAGAGAGGCCCTTTCTTTTTCCTCTTCTGGGGACAGTGCTTATATTCAGAATAATCCAGCATTTGACATAGCATGGTAGGCTTTCCAAAAATGCAGCTTCTAGCAAAGTAGGCTGCCACAAACTCCTGAAAGCAGAATTGTCTACCTTTCTACCAAGAATGTGGGGAAGACACCCAAATCCAGGCAGACTTTAAGGGTTCCAGTTGTGAGAACTCAAGTCCTTATGAGAGTGTATAAAATAACGGAACCTGGGCGATCAGGACCTACAGTGATTTCCGGTGTGCTAAGTGTGTCTGTAATGGGCTCAAGTGTGCCTTCTATCGAATATAAGATTGTGAAAGTGATGAAGGGTACAAGCTCAGAGTTAGAAAACTAAATCAATAAGCCTTTGTAGTAGTTCTTGTTTTAAGACAGGGTCCCACTTTGTAGTTTTGGTTGGCCTTGAACTGACTATGTAGACCAGGCTGACCTTGAACTCACAGAGATCTGCCTGGCTTTGCCTCCTGAGTACTGGGATTAAAAGTGTGTATTACCACATCCAGTAAATATGCTTTTAAAGTAATTAAACTTAAGAATTAAAAAAAAAAGCACACACATACATTCTGGGGGGGGGGGGGGGTATGAGGGCAGGAGAGAGATTCCACATTAAAAATCACTGGAAAAGAAGAGCCACCTAAACCCAGAACAAGCAGAAGGCTTGAATTTCTCTTCTCCTCCATGCTCCTCCTCCAGACAACTGCCAAAATCTACAAATCTACATCTTTCAAACTCTATTAAAGTAGTCCTTGAGCTCCCATCTGAGTCTGTTTTACAATTCTTTTATCAATGAGGCTAAGAATATGCCAAAGAGAATCCAGATTCCTTGGTAACCAAACTAACAATGGACAGATTAACAGGGTGAAAGAACATTTGGATAGCTGACATGGGAGCCGTGCTCAAAGCTCAAGACAAGACAGTTGAAAGCTGAGGATGGCCTCGTAAGGGAAAGGCAATTTGAGAGGATGGTGAACTATTTCCTGAGCAGATGAATGGGCCTAGAAGAACAGACAAAGTCCCTCTGGGCTCTGGGTGTGTCTTCTGACTTCCATTTTTCTTTTCTGGAATTGACGTTCCATCTTGTCTGGTTAGTAGGATTCTGGCGAGAAGACCGAAAGCAGTTGTGGTCCTTTGTGGCAGAGTCAGATAGCTAAAGGAAGCCTTTCCCTGTGTGCAGGGAGGGAGGGCGTGGAGGGAGATTTAGAGGAGACAAGGAGAAGTCAGGAGGACCTTGACTCTACAGCAACTCCAAAGGCTTGTCCAAGAGTTGGCTTTCGAGTTACATGAGTTCATACCTAGTCAAATGCCCCACACCCAGTGCCGCTTTAAATTAAATATAAATCCGGAATGGGGATCTCAGGCAGGAGAGTGCTCTCCATGCAAGCCCAAGGACCTGAGTTCAATCCCCAGTACCCACATAAAAAGCTGGACATGGTGGTACACAGTTGTAATCCCAGCCCTTGAAGTAGACACTGAAATTTCTGGGGCTTATTTGCCAGTAAACCTAGCCTAATGGTGAGCCCCAGGACCTAGCGAGAAACTCTATCTCAAAAAATAAAATTAGACTGCTCTTTTGGAATGACATCTGAGGTGGGCCTCTGCCCTTCACATGTATGTACACAAACACGTGCAGACCCTCCTTCCCCCTACTCCAGATCCCAGGCTAGTTTAGGTGTCATTTATAGTCACAGTGTTGGAGAAAATAAAACAAAATGATCGTAAGTTGAAGGCCAGCCAGGGCTACCTACTTCTAGGCTAGCCTGGGCTACCTAACAAGATCTTGTCTTACAAAACAACAGCTGAAGTCCCTACTCCTGGACATAGCTGATATAACCATCTCTTCACAGGAGGTCCACTTAGCACTACTCTAGGACATACAAACATACCTTCACCAGGTTCGTGTAAACCTGAAAGTATACCTAATACTTGGAGGACATTTGCATATTCTTTTCTAGGAAGAAGTTCTTAGTTTTTATAAAACTCTTACATAGCCATTTTCTAAAACCACCGTGTTATTAAAATATCAAAGTACTGTCTCACTAACCCAGTAGTAAAATGAAACTTTACTTAATTTAAGGGTCTGATTTTTCCTATCAAAGAATGTAGAGGCTGACTTTTGCTTGACTTTTGCTTCTTTTACCAGAGAAACAGAAAAACCCATAGAACACTCATGAAACTCTTTCTTTGTAAACTAAATCGGAATGCACAAAGGCATATTACCCACAGCAGTAATAATTATGCCATAACCAGCGCTCGTGAGGCTCACAAGGACTTTGACCCACAAAGGAAAGCGAAAGCAAATGTCACATTGAATCTGAGTTGACACAAAAAATGGGCATATTGATGACTGATAATGAAGACAGGCACAGTGGTGGAACACACGGGGACATCTGAAGACTGACAGCATTCAGGGGTGTGAGGGCCTCCACAGCCACTCTTTGAAGCTCACTGCCTCGGGATGAAGGTGAATTCCGGGAGAGTCTCCAAGAGCAAGGTCATCGGAAATCACGTTATTGTGGAGGTAGGAAGGATCCTCATCTAAAACTCTTTAATTTCATCTGCCATAGTACCCTATTATCCGCCTTGCTGGGAAGAAAAAAAAAAAATGAAAACCTGCCACAGCTGTCCGCACTGCCGTTTGTTTCTAAAATACCAACACCTGGCAGCCCACGTGCATGCTCTCATAACGAGGAGTTATTGCTTTGCCCAAAAGGAGACAGTGTGGAAACAGCAAGCGTGTGTGAAGACGGTGGCTGACAAATGGCTTGTGTCAAATTCTCTGGATCCAAATATGTGACCCTTCCCGAGGAGCCTGCACAGATGGATTCTCTCTTGGATGGAGTCTCGGGTCAAAGCCAAAGGCAGTCGATGTTTCAAGAGCTCTTTGCTTAGGTTGGAAGAACTGGAGCTTCAGTTCTCAGTGCTGAGGTGTCAACACTAACCATGGCAGTCCCCCAGCCCCCCCAGAAAAGCATGCATGCCATCAGGAAGATCCCAGGCGATCAGGTCAAACACGCAAGCATGGAGTCTGTTGGTTGCTCACAGACAAGACATCAGGTGTCACACACAGAACCATAGTTCATCCCAGAAAAAGCCACTTCCCTTTGATAAATTACCCAGTTAATATTCCGAGGCTTTCCAAGAAACCATAGACTTTTTGTTGTCTTTTCCTTCAGATTCACCTTGCACTTGTTATCATAGCAAAGGAGTTAAAAGAACACACCTTAAGTGAGAGGCCTACATGTGACCCCCAGCTCTACTACCTGTATCCGCAAGCCAGCCTTCTACCCCTCTGAGCGCTGTTATCCGTGTCAGGAAATAGCGACAGTGACGGCATCTGCTTTAAAGGGCAGTGAGTCCTAAAAGACATGAGCTTGGTACCATTCATAACCATGCCTGGATCAAAGTCGAGGCAAAGTGTTGGCAGCTGTTGTGAAGTCTCAGAGAGGTCGGATGGCTTTCCATGTAATCTTTACGCCAGCTGATGAACTCAGGAGGATTATAGTGGGAATGCGTTTTTATATTTTGTTATTATTATTATTACTATTAGTGTGTGTGTGTGTGTGTGTGTGTGTGTGTGTGTGTGTGCTACACTGTGCCATGGATGTGTGTAGCGATCAGAGGATGAATTCAGGAGTCCATTTCCTCCTTCCACCATGAGTTTCAGAGATTGAAGTTAGGTCCTCAGGCTTGCCTGGCAAAAGCTGATATCTACGGAGCCATCTTGCTGACCTTTGAAATTGTTTTCTGAAAGATGTTTTACATTTATTTATCAGGTGGGTGTAGGTAGGTATGTGTGCCGCAGTGTAGGTGTGGAAGTCAGAGGGTGACTTTCGGAGTTGATTTTTTTCCCCTCCACCATGTGGGTTCCAGGAATGGAACTCAGGTCATTAGGTTTGGCAGCAAGCACCTTTACCCCCTGAACCATCTCACTAGCCCCTGCATTATTTGGCGAGGCAGGGGGACAATCTTGAGGAAGACTAAATGTTCTTATAAAAAAAAAAAAAAAACTAACCTGGAAGCCATAATATATTCAATAAAATAAAATTAAAAAAAATAAAAATTAAAAAAAATAGCATAATTTTTTTTTAAAAAAGGGAAAAGTTCTAACATGACATTGAGACAAGGAACCTCCAAAGATGCCATTGAGTTCATTTTCTGTTGACCAGTTAGTGCTGGGCATGCAGCCTACCCTTAAGAGTAGTTAGTTTTCCCAATGAGACTCCCTTGGAGAAAACTAAATTTTCATTTACAAGTGGTTATCAATTGGAGATAGCTTCTGGGTTAGGGATGGAGGCATGTGTCCACTTCTCCTTTCAGCTCTAGGACCCCATCTGGTGCAGACCTGTGCATACTGCCTCAGTCTCTGTGAGTTCATATGTGCCTCAATCCTACAGAGGGTCTTGTTTTCTTGGTGTCCTTCCTTCCTCTGGCTCTTACACTCTTCCTGTCTCCTCTTCTGCAGGGTTTCCTGAGTCCTGGGGAGGGGGATTTGATGGAGACATCCCATTTAGGGCTAAATGTCCCAAGGTCTCTTACTGTGCATTTTGTCTCTGTCTTTGTTTCCCTTAGCTAAAGGAGGAAGCTTCTCTGTTGATGGTTGAGCAAAGCATTGATCTATGAGTATATCAGAATGTCATTAGGAGTCACTATTATTTCAACATTTTTGTGGGGGAGTCCCCGGCCTATCTAGTCTCAGGTTCTTGGTCATCCAAGTAGTGTAAGGCATAAGTTCTATTTCATGGAGTGGGCCTTCAGTGGAATCAAATATTTGTTGGTGACTCCCACAAACTTTGTGCCACCATGGCACTAGCATATCTTGCAGACAGGACACCATCGTAGATCAAAGGGTTTGTGTCTAGGTTGGTGTTTATGTTGTTTCTTTTTCAGTAGCATGTAGAGTACCTTTCTGTAGCAAAGATGCTAGCATTTGGGGTGAGAATTCTGTGTAAGCACCAACATTGACTTCTTCATATTCAGTGAGCTGTGTGGGTGTTATCTTCATCAACAGGACCTTTGTGGAGAGCAATCTATATATAGTCTTGGCAACAGCCTGGGTTGTTTGGGGGTTCCCATGGGACCCCTTAGGCCAACAACTCAATTAGATTTAATTCAGTCCTGGTATTGGAAGCTTCATTTGTGGACAAGAGATGTCCAATTGGGGCTCATTCTCCCCCATTGTTTGATAATTTCATTTATACTGACTTTTTGTATGTATATATTTCAGAAAGCTTCTACTGTGTTAGGTTTACATACTCGCCCTCAAATGGCCCTTAATTATAGTGGCTTATAGGCTGTGGTCCAACTATTTCCAACAATGGCTGTCTTCCAACAGGAAGTCCAAGAATACAAGAGTCATTCAGTCCATGAGACTGGATGTCTCAGCTTGTCTTCAGTATACACTGCAATCCTCAAAAAATAAACTCTAATACCAGTGAAAAAATGAACTTGCCTTGAGGAGGAGGAGGATAAACAGGCAAAGAGAAAGCACTTCCTTCTTCCATGTCCTTTACAGAGGCTGCCACCAGAATGTGTGACCCAGATTTAAGATGGCTCTTCCCACCTCAAAAGATCTGGATTTAGGGTGAGTCTTCCCTCCTCAAATGATCCAATTGAGAAAAATCCCCCAATAGTGTACAAGCAGCTTTGGGTTTTAGTTAATTTAGTCAGGTTGCCAACCAAGAACAGTCATCACAGAATGTGTGTAGCTTGCCAGTTGCCTATGGAATGGTTGAATATGTACTGTGAGTGTGCATTAAGGCCATATGGTTTCAAGCAATAGAAAGTAGGCAATTTAAACTCAAAATGGATCCATTGGAATATAGAGGAGATTATACTGAACCAAAGCAATGCATAACCAAACAGGGTTCAGAAGGATGGGAATCTGGAGATTTGGGTAGCAGGAATAAACCAACAGTTTATCCCGATCTGTTTTTGTTGACATAAAGGAATTTCTCGTTCTTATCTGACTTACTCAAGATCAGATGCTGAGGAAATGGCTCAGACTGTAAAATGCTTGCAGTGTAAGTACAAAGACTAGATTTTGATTCCCTGAACCCAGATTTTAAAAGCTGGGGGCGTCCTGGGGGTACTTGTAATCCCAATACTGGGGAGATAAGAGACAAAAAAAATCCCTGGAATTTCCTGAGCAGCCAACCTACCCTACTCAGCAAGTTCCAGGCCATCGAGAGACAAGATGGATGGAACTTGAGGAACAATAGCTAAGGCTTTCCTCTAGCCTCTCTATACATGTGCACTCACGTGCACTTGCACACATACATATGCATATGCTAAGGTTCATATGTATGCAAACATACAAAAAAGGGGTTTTTTTTAAGATTAAGTTTTCAAGAGGAAGACTCTAGAGCAGAGCAATGGGCCATTTGCCTACCCATTTGCTTACCCTTGAACCTCAGGCCCAGGGTGTATATCTTGGGAGAACAGGAGTTCCGAATGCAGGTACCACTACAGAAGTGTGAAACACTTCTGAACAACAGACATCACCCGTCACACCTGACTTCTCTTCCTGTTAGCACAGGCTTCTTTGGTGAAGCCTCCGAGGGTCAAGTACCCTTAGTAAAAATATATCTCCCAGAAGACAAGGCATAAGAGCAGGGCCCATATTCTATGCAGTGCCCTCTGCCACCACCCTCTCTCCTCTCTTATGCCACAGCAAGTGCTTAATAGGTACTGCTTATTTCACTGACTTGGATAAACTCTACCTTGAGTTTACTGTCCTTCTGAACAAGTTTCATGGGCTAACCGAGCCGAGGGAGATGCTTCATGGATGCAGCCAATACTGTGACATCGGCAAGGCTGCAGAAGCATGCCATATAGTGCATAGTACAGCCACAATCTACTGAAATTCAAAGCAAATATGCTAATGCCTATTTACTAAGTTGTGCCACTAGCCAACAACATAATTTCAGAATGAATTATGATATTTAAACTCTATATCTCACAATCTCAGTTTTGAAAATTGGGTTAATAATCATCTACTTTACTTTACCGCCACCCCCATTTAATTCATAATTTCAATGATCTGTAGTCATCTATGTTGTGAAATTATGATATAGAAAATTCCAGAAAGGAATAATTCATTATTACTAGGTCTCATACCATTTTGTAATATGATGGACTCTCTCATGCTGTTTGTTCTTTTCCAGGATGTGAACCATCCTTTCGTCCAGTGTGTTCCGTGTTATATATACAACTTTCTTATTTTGCTTTAGATATAAAATGTCTCTTCAAAACTCATGAGTTGAATTCAGTGTCCAGAGTCTTAGAAGGTGATTGGATTATGAGTCCTCTGACCTAATCATTGTATGAATTGATCCATTGATGCTTCATGATTTGATGTCATTATTGGGAAGCAGTAAAAACAAGGGCATCGGGCCTTTCTAGGGGAACACTAAGGAGCGTGCCTTTGAAGAATGGAATTTGTCCCCAAACCCTTCTTGCCTCCTAGCTTCCTGGCCACCATGAGGTAAGCAGCTTCCCCTGTCACAGGTTCCCACCACTGTGATGGCCTGCCTTACCACAGGCCTGTGCCCGTGAATCCTGCTGACCATAAAAGGAAAGCTCTGAAATTGTGTGTCAGAAGAAATCGCTCCTTCAAGTATTTGCCCAGGTATTTTGTTGCGGGATGAAAAGTGACGGCTGCACTCGATGAGCTGTCCAGTGGCCATCTCACTTGTTAGATCAGCAGTACTTGTGTTTCCATTTACCCCGTTTTACTTAAAAACGCCCCAAAGCACAAGAATAGTGATGCTGACGGGTCAAGAGTGTAAAAGAACACCTGTAAAGTGTCTGCTTTAAGTAAAATAGTGAACATGTATCATCAGCGTAGGTATATATGGGAGATAGCTCACGTAGAGTCTGGCAGTATAAGCAACTTTGGAATCTGCCAGGTAACTTGGGAAGTATCACCCATGGAGAAGCGGGGGAAGGCACGGATTGTCTTCAGGATACAGCTTAAGGTGTGAAGAATACTGAGAGTAGTCAGGCGGTGATAACGTAATCCTCCTGCCCTACGGAAAAATTGTTGCCCTTTTGGAGAGGATGGGTTACTTTGTCCAGTCTTTGTGCCCTTTTGGCATTGATACCATACCCTGGGTTGTAGCAAGATTACACTTAGTAAACTATTCCGAATTGAATCTGAGCACTTGCTGGTCCCCCTGTATCTCTTCTAAAACTGTCTTTGTGATTCTTGCTCTCATTTTAAACAGGAAACTCACACAACCACTCAGTCAAACTCAGGAAGGACCTGCATTTCTTCCTTTCTGGAGACTCTGAATCTGCATTTATAGTGCTACACATCTAATCTGTGAATTGTGTTGAGTTACTCTGTGACCATTAATCAGTTTTGTGCCCTTAAATGATGACAAATGTGGCTCCTTTCAAGTTTCAAAGAGGCCACTTTTTTTTTATCCGGGCCTTCTGTTGCTTTGTTAGGGAAATGGAAAGCCCAGAATTACTCTTGAACTTTCCCTTGTGGCTCAGGGGTCATGGGAAAAATAGACATGAGAGTCACAGTGTGATTCATCATTGCCTGACGAATGCACTGACATTCTCCATCCCTATGAAGAGATTCACTAGCCAATCAATGTGATGTAGTGCTGAAGAGATCCACTAGCCAATCAACGTGATGTAGTGATGAAGAGATCTACTAGCCAATCAACGTGATGTAGTGGTGTCACCGTGCAGCATAGATCGCAAGTGGCCAGGCCTGGCATTGCAGCAGAGTGCACATGCATGGTAAAGGTGAAAGGAGACTAAGAGGGTGCCCCACCCATGTGCTGCCTGCCTCAGAGGAAGAAGCACATTGCCAGGGCCTTCTTCCTCTGGCCTGTAGTCTCTTATTTTCTCCTGTGTTAGCAGTAAAGACGAAATACCTGCACCAGAAAAGCCTTGATGTTTCGTCAAATAGTGGAAGATGTGTAAAATGGCTTTGCGAGAACCTGTCTACACTAAGTTTACTCCCAGATGTGTTCTTCACAATGAATCCCATTATGCAGGGAGTGTTCTCCTATTCTGGGAATCAGCAAGGTCTCTCAGAAACAAAATAAGTCTTTTGATTAGTGGATACCTTGGTTTCTAGTTTCTCCTTTTTTCTGGCTCGGCAGGAGTGTCTTCCTTAGCCCCAGGGAAAGGGCCGCTTTCATCTCAGAGGCAAAATGACATTTGGAAAAGGGGTCCATTTGTGACAACTTCATGGCGTACCTCCAGCGAGCATCCTCTTGTCTGCTAGCGGGTCTGATGTTCCTTCTTCCCTTCCAGTCATCAAGTATTGGCCTCCAACTTCTAGTTGTCACCTCTCTACCAAGCGCCTGGGAGTGACAATGGAATAAGCTTCTACCTTTGCCTCCAGTTTTGAGAGACAGTTGGAAGGGACAGGGAAGACAAAAACAAGAAGGGGGTCACAGGATCCCTGTTGCAGTCACAACCCCAAACCAAACATGCTGAGTAGACATCAACCCTTTTGACAAGATAGAAGATTGGTACAGATATTAAATGGGGGTCAGATGTGTATTCAAGGCACTGTGTACTGTGAAGATCCAGAGAGCATTTGAGGACACAGCATACTGTGAGCTTCTAAACATTATGAGCTCCTTGACTTCTTCTGTACCTTCAAAGCATCCCAGGTAGCATTGTGTCCCAGGGAGAGTCAGTCTGAGCTGGTGCCTTGTAAAGGATGTTTAGCAAAGTCAGTGGGAAATACACATCATACCCTTTTGTGTGCTGCATCCCTAGGTGGCCCAGAGGACAAGAAGCATTTTGTTGTCCTGCTCGCCCACAGACCCTGAAAAGGGAAAAGGAGAACAGGCCGGTGATCAAAAGTGCTGAAGAGCAGGCTGTGAGGCTGATCTTCTGTATGTATTGCTCTGGTGAGTTTTCTAGTTTGCCCTTGCAGAGATAATACTCTTTGAGAATGTGATGAATGTTCTAGGCCTATTTGCAGATACAGAGAACAGACATCTGACGCTGACATTGTTTAAAAGATATATAGGCCTTTTTGAGCCCAATCAGGGAGCCTCCTAGATCATAGTCTACAGGTTAAGTGTATCTGGCTTGCAGAAACTCTCACTGAGGCTAAATTTCCTACTTTATCTTTGCATGTGTAAATGGTGTGTGTGTGTGTGTGTGTATGCTTGTTCACATGTATATGACAGTGTGTGCAATGTGTGTGTATGGAGATGCCCAAGACTGATGTTGGGAGCCTTCTTCAGTTGCTCTCTGCCATTGAGGCCACTGAGGCAGTTGAACTCAGTTGAACCCAGAGCTCACAGATATGGCTGGTCTATCTACCCAGCTTGCTCCAAAGATTTCTGTTTCCTTCCATTTTTTGAGCATGGACATTATAGGCAAACTCCCACACAGAGTTTACATGAGTTCTGGAAATCCAAACCTTCCTGTCCTCACACTTGTGTGGTAAGTACTTTATCAACCAAGCCACCCCTCATTTTCTACCTCTTAGAAATCTTTGCTTTATGTCAGGAATTATGCTACCCAGTTTGCTCCTTACAATAGCGTTACGCTGTAGAACTTTATCATCACTGTTTTATGGATGAGAAAACTGAAAGGGTAGAGGAATTATCAAATCTCCCAAGGTCATACATTAGTAAGAGGCATAAGCAGAATCAAATTCCTGGCTTCAGAAATCATGCATCGTAACTACCATGCAACTATTTCCACAGAGTGAATTACTAAGTTTAAAGACAAGGCCACAGGTTTTGGGGTATCAAACAGTGGTAGAGTTCTTGCTTAGCATACATAATGCTGGGTTCCATTCCCAACAAAACAGTAAATGAAAGAAGGCAACAAATATATTTTATGACACACAACTGTATAGTTCAAAAAGGACATAGTGGTCATTTTTATGCCATATATAATATAAGTAGGACAACAACCAAGAATATATACCTCAGACATAGTGTAAGGTTTGAGAGTGTTTGTTTCCAAGTTCTGTTTTAAAAAAAACTTGATGCACTTATCAAACCACAATTTAGAGAATGCTTTCCCAGGCTGACCACAGTTGGAAATCCTAACTACATAGTACTCAGATCATTGGTTTAGGTCCCACACAGCACAAAACGAATTTAGGTGTGTGACTTTCTTAGTTAGGGTTTCTATTTCTGTGATAAAACACCATAACAAAAAACAAAGTTAAGGAGCTAAGGGCTTATTTTATGCATACTTTCAGGTGACAGTCCATCACTGAAGGAAGTTAGGGCAGGAACTCAAATGGGCAGGCACCTGGAGGCAGGAACTAGGGGAATGTTGCTTACTGACTTGTTCCTTGTGACTTGATCAGCTGCTTTCTTATAAGTCCCAGGATGACCAACCCAAGGATGCCATCACCCACAGTGAGCTGTGCCCTCCCCACATCAATTATCAACCAATAAAATGCACCACAGGCTTGCACACAGGCCAGTCTGGTGTGGCCATTTTCTCATTTAAGGTTCCCTTTGTCCAAATGACTCTAGCTTGTGTCAAGTTGACATAAAACTAGCTAGCACGGTGACTTTGCTAAGACAGTCCTAAAGCTTTTCCTATTTCTACTGTTCATTTCCAACAATAACCCTTCTTATCTTAGCATGCACATGCATACATACATACACACACACACACACACACACACACACACACACACACACACACACGTACGTACATAGAAGTCAGCTTTAAACCCTCTGCCAAATTATATAAATCTCATGCTAGTTTTCCCCATAGTTTTGGTGTTCTGTTATGTTATAGTGTGGGTGGTTTAATATGGTAAGAATGCCAAAAAGCATTATGTGACTGGATGATTTCACAGGATAGATGGGGATTATTAAAATATTATGTTGTTTCTTTCACTTGAGGTAAAAAGAGTGATTACTCAGAGCTGAGAGTTAGAACTGACATTGGAACCAGTTTCTTTCATAACATCAAAAGCAATCACTGTTTCCTACATGCCAATAGTGTTAGTTGAGACTTTCAAGTTAAGCATATCTAAAAGCTTCAAGGAAGTATCTGGAAAAAAGTGAAGGGGCAACTGGACTAAAAGTTTGGCTAAATCCAGAGTCTCAGATGCCAGAGGCAGCACCAGAAGTCTTTTCCATCAATCCTTTCAGTGTCTGCTGTGTATTTAAGGTTATGTGTAGTATCATAGGCTCTGCTGAAAACCAGAAAGCAGTCAGTAAGAATAGCTAGATTTATCTTCCTTCATTAAGACACAGACATACAAAAATTGTAACTGTTTAGTCATTGTTATAAATCCCCAAGAGAGATCGCTTCTTGGCCTTTTGGCTAAGATCAAGTGTAGTATAAATCCCCAAGAGGCAATCTACAATAGTATCAAAAAATAAAATAGGAATAAATTTAACAAGAAAATGCTACAAAGTATTGCCCAGAGAAGTTAGAGCTATAAAGGGAAGAAAGATATCTCATGTTTCTGCTAAGTATTTATGAACCTGAATATAGGATATTTACTAAAAGAGCAATACTCCCCAAGCAGATGTATAGTCACCACAGCCTGTATCAGCATTCCAGATGCCAGTTTTGCAGAAATTGACAAGCCATCCTAAAATTCATATGGAAATGTGTTGTATAGTTATTTTGTCTGAACTGAAGCATTCAGTCAAGACTCAGGAAATAAACCAAACCTACAAGTCTTAGGAAGTTCCTGAAACTTATAAGATTCACAGGCCCCTCCCCCAAGTTATATGAGCAGTACAATTACTGCACATAAGAGATTCTCCAGCTGGGCGGTGGTGGTGCACGCCTTTAATCCCAGCACTCAGGAGGCAGAGGCAGGTGGATCTTTGTGAGTTCAAGGCCAGCCTGGTCTACAGAGTGAGATCCAGGAAAGGAGCAAAGCTACACAGAGAAACCCTGTCTCGAAAAAAAGAAAAAAAAGAGATTCTCCAACCAGCCGAGCTGCCCACAAGTTGTGTAGAAAGCTCCAGGAATACAGCTTGTATGAGTTGCTGTTCATGCTGGTGTGAGCTTTTCTGTGATGCAATGGCCCTTCAGTCATCTTATTCCTATAAGTAACTCCTCACTTGTAATCCTATAAGTAACCACGATAAACTCACTGGTTCAGTAAGCTAGCCTTAGGTGGGATTATTTTCCTCATCTGTCATCAGTGCCCTATCCAGGGTGATTAGATGTTTGTCACATCTTCCCAGGGAAAGTCACACAATACAATATGACAAATGCCACATAACTTGGGTAATTTTGAAGTGGAATTTCAAATATAAGTCCCAAGCTATAGTAATCAAGGCAATGTGATGCCGCAGGTCTAGTGGAATCGCTAGAATTGAGAATTCAGAAGTAAATCTGTGCTTTCATGGTCTTTGTGTTTCTACAAAGCTACCAAATAATTCAATGGGGAAGAGTATTTCCAAAGAATAGTCTTAGATCAACTAGATATCTGCATGAGAAAGATTGATGTTGGATCCTTATATCACAATAAACATAAAAATTAACCAAAAGGAGATTTTATACCCAAATATGAGACCAGAAACAATTAGAGAAAAACACATTAGTGTATCCTCATGACTTTGCATTGGGCTGTATGTTGTTCATAGACATGAAAGTATGTGACTAGAGGGAAAAAAATAGATAAATTGGGCTATATCAGAATTTAAAAGGAAGATCCTTCTTATGTTATAAGGACATGTGAAGACAGTTAATGAGAGAAAATATTTACAAATTATTTGTTAAATGGATTGTATTAAGAATATGTAAATGACTGATATCCTAATACTCTGAAAACTGAGTCAGGAGAATTACCAATAGTTCCAGACTAGTCTGGACTACAGAGTGAGAAATTAATATAAAGGTCCAGTTTAAAGGTGATTGAAGAAGGCTAGAGTGATGACCCAGTGATTATTGACACTGGCTGCTCTTCTAGAGGACCCTGATTTAATTTCCAGCATCCATATGGTAGGTCACAGCTATCTGTAACTAGTTCCAGCAGATCCAACATCCTCCTCTGGCCTCCATGAGAACCAGGCTTGAAAGAGATGCATAGACATACATGCAGGCAAAACATCCAGACACATAAAAATGTTTTTTTAAATATGCAAAGGATTTAATAGCATTTATGTAAAGAGTATATGCAATTGGCCCATAAGCACATGAAAATTACACGGTGTTAGCAATTGGAAAAATTCAAACCAAGCTCAGGAAGATATCATTTCACATCCAATAGGATAGTTACAATCAAGGTGAGAAATGACAAGTGCTGTTCTAGGACGCTGCAAGATGGAACCCTGTTCACTGCTGATGGGAATGTAAAAGACGCAGCTACTTGGAGGACAATTTGGCATGTCCTTAAAATATAAACACAGAGTGAACATATGAACTGGCAATTCTACGTCTTAGGTGTGTCCTCAAGACATAAAACTAATGTTCACACAAGACTCATACACAGATTCTTAAGAAAGTGATGTTACCTGAGCATGATGGTGCACTTTAATCTCAGTATTAGAAAGGCTGAAACAGGCTGATCTCTTTGAGTTTGAGGCCAGCCTTATCTACATAGGGAGTTCCAGGACATCCAGGGCTACACAGAGAGATGGTGCCTCAACAAACAAAAGAACAAGTAAAAGAAAGCAGTGTTATTCATAACAATCTCCAAAGTGGAAAAACTCAAGTGTCTATCAAATGATGAATGGATAAAAGAAGACATGATGTTTTCTACAATGGGAGATTTTTGAACTATGAAAAATGAATTAAATGCAGCGTTAATGCATGATATATTGTGGGCATACCTCAAAAAACCATGATGCTGAGTAAAAGGAAACCACGAAGATCACATGTGGTATGAGTTACATCATCATGAAGTGTTCAGAATAGGTAGGTCTGTAGGACAAAATGTAAACCGAAAGATGAATGTGACTTTGAGGATGGGTAATTGCTTCTATTGGATGTGGAATTTTTGGGGGAGCAATTGATTATGATAAGGGTTGGGCAACTCTAGAAAAATACTGAAAAATCAGTGCCCAGGAAAGAGGCATTTCTGGGGATATACGGGCTAGAGCTCTACCTCAGGTCTATGAGATAACAGAAATGTTACTGAGTCTACTGTTTACATGAGTGTATGGACGAAGGCATTGTGAAAGGGAAGGAGCTGCCTAGATAAGTGAGAAAGAACTTGTTAAGGGTGTGGTGGTACACCCCTTTATTCTCAATACTCAAGAGACAGGAGAAGATGGATCTCTGTGAGCTAGCCTGGGTTACATAGTAAGACCCTGCTTCAAAAAAAAGAAAGAAAGAAAGAAAAAGAAAAAGAAAAAGAAAAAAAGAATGGAAGGAAGGGAGGGAGGAAGGAAAAAACCATGTCAATCATGACAGCACACACAGAGATGCTAGTGGACTGCAATGATGAATATGAATACTCTATTAATTTAATTTAACTTTCTTGTCTTTCATTTACTAACACTGGCAGACACCCAGGACTTGCTTTAAAAAAAAATCACTGGAGATTATAAGAAATACTTTGACTTGCAGAAAAGCTTTGACTCGATATTGTTTTTCCTTCTGTCCCTGAAGAGACGCTTTTACCACAGGCTATTAGTAAAGAGACAACTGGAGTTGGCTTCATCTACCTGTCCCAGCAGCACACAAATTCTGCTGTGCAAAATGCCACCTGGAGACAGCAGCCATGGCCCATAAACTTAATTACTAACCTTTAACTCATAGCTGGCAGAATCGATTCTGGAAGCGTCTGAGCTAATCAGGCCTTTCTGACAATGCTAATCAATTGTTCACCATGTACCTTTGGCTTAATTACTCCTGCACTACGTTACTTCTTCAAAATGTCAAGAATCCTCGTCTGCAAATGCAATAAATCATTCCTCCATGGTTCTGGTAGCCTGCCCGTTCCTCCCCAACACCTGATCTTGGCTGCGTGAAGTTGAACTTGATCACTTACTGCAGTGGCACATTATAGAGACAGGAGTCTCATTCAGCAGCCTAGCATGGAGCTAAATACAGACAGCTTTCCAGGACCACCTCCCTTCACCTGGTGTGCAGTAGGTGCTGCAGGTCGGCCTTTAAAGGCTTGTATGTCCAACTAGAACTTGGTGGTGTAGAAGCACTCAGAGCATTTTAGCATTTTTAGACCCTACCGTCTCATCAGAAATCCAGTTTCTTGCTAGGATTCGAATCCCAAAATGACAGTGTCTCTTCCTGCTGCTTCCCTCGAGTTAGACAGAAGTCAGCCACAAATGCTTCTCAGGAAGTCAGAGAATAGGAGTCTGCTAGGAGAAGCAGCCCAGTGATGAGGTTAAGGTTTGTTAGAGATAGTCTTAGGTTAGAGTCATGGGTGGTGGTCTAGATACTGGCTGCTGATGACAGGCAAGCAGTTTAACCTCTACAAATCCTTTTTATTTGAGCCCTGACTATAGTGAGCAACTAATGCCTCTATTCCTGAAACTCTCTGCAAAGGGCAACTTTGTACTGCCTCCTAGAGGACCTGATGCAGTGTTTGGAGTCATATTTCGTGATCATAACTGCAAGAATGGTACATCAAATGGATTGAGGCTGAGAATGATATGAAATATTTTACACTGTATAAGACAAAGAGTAATCCAATGTCAATAGTGTAACAGTTGACAAATGCTGTTGGAGCTAGGGGGACAGGCCAGTCTCTAAAGTGCTTGCCACAAAAACATGAAGACTTGAAGCTAAATAGTTACTTGATAACATGATTGTTAAGAGCAAAAATTATTCTACCTATAGGTAATGCTAATTTTGTTATAATAACATGTAAGAGGAATTTTTCTTGCTGTTAGTTGTCTTTACAAAATCGCTTCTCAAAATAGTGATTGCATTTCAATTTCATAATTGTCATCAACACACAAATATATGGATCAGCTTTAAAGTTTCATTTAATCTTTCAAGGGGAAATTCTTTGACTCACAGAGCCTTGGACGTAAATCATGGGATGATAAGAACCTCAGAGGGCCTTTGAGTCTGGTCTGACACAAAACAGAACTTCATTGGTTTCCATATAATTATTCTACTATGCTAGTAGGTCAGTATTTCTATTAGTTGACTTTTTAGTTGAATGTTCTCATAATTAAATTGAAAGACAGGCCAGAATTTCCATGGTATGCCTGTCCCACAGGCCACCCTACCAATCACCGGCATTGACGTCTCAGAAATTTAGTTCAGGTACCCATTCACCCTCTGTCTTAGTTACTTTTCTATTGTTGTGATAAAACACCATGACCAAAACAGCTTGGGGATGGAAGGGTTTATTTCAGCTTACAGTTCCACACTATAGTCTACCACCCAGGGAAGTCATGGCGTAACTCAAACAGGACAGGAACCTGGAGGCAGGAACAGATGCAGAGGTAATAGGGAAGTACTGCCTACTGGCTTGCTCCTTAGGGATTACTCAGCTGGTCTTCTTATACCGTCCAGGACCACCCACATGGGGGTGGCTCTAATCCTGGTAGGATGGACCCACTCATATCAATTATCAATCAAGAAAATGCACCACAGGCCAGTCTGGTGGGGGCATTTTCTCAGTTGAGATTCCCTCCTCCAAAATGACTGTAGCCTTTGTCAAGTTGACATAAAAACTAGCCAAGATGCCATCCTTCCTCTGCTCCACTATCTATGGCAGGAGCTGTTTCTACATATTCCGTTCCTCAGGTTCCATCCCCCCATGGTAGGAGGAAGCTCCCCAACCCCACTTTAGAAATCATTTTCTTGTCTTATCCGTGGCATGATGGCCCTAGGTCCTGGATTCTGGTACTGAGACTCTTGTTTACACCTTGTTCCTCAGCGCTAGGGATGGTAAATGTTTCTGGTTTTCCAATGCCGGTTCATCTCACTGCCCACTTCCTATCTCTTAACATCTGTTTGTAATATACTTTTTATTCTTTGAGAATTTAATACATGCATACAATGTGTTTTGATCATATTCTCCTCCTTCTAACCCTTCCTAGGTCCTGCCCCACCTCCCTCCAAGCTCATGTGCTCCTCCTTTGTTTTGGGGGTTTTTTTGTAATACCTCACTAAATCCAGTTTGTGCGGTCCATATATGTGTGGGAATAGATCCCCCCCCCTGGAGCATGGTTGACCTACCACGAGCCACATTCATAAAGAAATTTGAGTCTCCATTTTCTAGTAGCCATCCACTGTTTAGCTCCTTAGCTAGAGGCTGGCCAGGGCTTGTGAGGTCCCCTCCCTTTTTTGCATACTGGAGTATTGACTGGCTTGATCTTGTGCAGACCTTGGCCAGGCAACCCCAGCTGCTGTGAGTTCATGAGCACAGTGGCCCTGTCATGTCCAAGAGACACTGTTTTGCTCTGATCTCTGGCTCTTCACAATCTTTCCATCTCCTCGATGATGTTCTCTGAGCCTTGGAGGGAGGGTGTTAACACCTGCTTTTTTTTATTACATCTTTTCTGTAAACTAGCTTTTCGATGTTAAATACCCTTCATTGTGTTTGTATAAGGCCCCCTACTAGGGAACTGTGAAACAGAAACTGACTGTGTGAGGTATTTGTCTCACTTGTGCCAATGGGCAAGGCTTTTGTATCTCCACATCTCTGGTTACTAGAACACACAGCTGTGGAGAAAGAAGTCAGGGCTAGAGGACAAGATAGAAGTAGCTCAAGGGCCATTCTTAGAGACCTCAGCAGCTGAGGAGGGAGCCAGGATTGCAGCACCTATCCCAGCCTTTGAGCTAAGGATCAGGACTTTCTCTAGATCGCCAGGTATTTTTTTTTTGTTTTTGTTTTTTTGTTTTTGTTTTTGTTTTTGTTTTTCGAGACAGGGTTTCTCTGTGTAGCTTTGCGCCTTTCCTGGAACTCACTTGGTAGCCCAGGCCAGCCTCGAACTCACAGAGATCCGCCTGGCTCTGCCTCCCGAGTGCTGGGATTAAAGGCGTGCGCCACCACCGCCCGGCGTCGCCAGGTATTTTTACATTAAAAATGAAGACACTCTTATAAGGAAGATTAGAGCACATGTGTGTATGTGTACGTGTCCATGGTGAGGGCAGCATGGTAGCCAGAGCAGGGAGAGGCTTGTCACACTGTATCTGCCATCTGCAAGTACACTGAATGCTTGCTTTCTCCTTATTCAGTCCCAGATCTCAGCCCGTGGAATAGTGCCGCCTCTTTTTAGGGTGAGTCTCCCCTCTTCAACTCAACTTTTCTGGAAACATCTTTCTAGACATGCCCATAGGTATGTTTCCAAAGTAATGTCCCCTGCTGTCAAGTTGGCAAGGACTAACTACATAGGAAGCAAGAAATATTGTGCCTTAACTATATCGAACAAGGAAACAAGAAGATGTCAACAAAATTTAATGGGGGCGGGGAGCTTGCTACACTGTGGATTTTTCCAGAGTGACAGCCTCCAGTGGTTCACTGAGCCAAGCAAGTCAGACGTGCCATGTGCCAGCAAAGCACATGTTCTCTAGGGCCCAGCTCTGACCTGCTTCCAAGCTACAGGCAATGAGCCTCACAAATATTTGCATTTATTTTATTGGAGGCCAGCTTTCCCTAACACTGAGCCAACAGAAAGCTACAAGATGTCCTGGAAAGAAAGACCCAATTTCCACTTCCAATCTGTGGGACTTTATAGCCAAAGCAGGTGGTCAGTATTTTGGGTCATTGTGTTTGGGAGGTTTGGCTTGGGAATTTAGATTGATTGCTATGAAAGGGTTGAATTCATAAGTCACTAGTATTTCCTGTCTGTCCTTCATACTTCAGTGAGAACCTAGTGAAGATATTATGTGTCATCATCTTGTCTTCTATTGACTCAGATGCCCCTGTACTGCTATGCCTGTGTTTGTTTATGGGCATGCATCCACAGAAATAAGAATCAGCCATCCTTTTCCATTTCCCATCCCCTTTGGCTAAAACTGACTATGTAATTATTCATTGATGGGTGATTTTGCTCTGTATGCTGTGAATGTATTGCTCTCATTGATTAATAAATAAAATGCTGATTGGTCAGTAGCCAGGCAGGAAGTATGGGCAGGATAAGCGGACAAGGAGAATTCTGGGAAAAGGAAGAGCAGAGTCAGGAGACACCAGCCCACCTTCCAGGGAGCAGCATGTAACAGCACACAGGTAAAGCCACGGAATACATGGCGACATATAGATTAACAGAAACAGACTGAGTTTAAGTATAAGAGCTAGTCAGTGGTAGGCCTGAGCTAATGGCTGAGCAGTTTCAATTAATATAAGCCTCTGTGTGTTTACTTGGGTCTGAGCGGCTGGGGGCTTGGTGGGACAGAAAAACTTCCAACTACAATTCACAGTCAATGAAATGTGTGTGGAAGTAAGAAAAGACATTTAAGAACCAGGGTGCTAGTTTCCATTCTTTTCACTACTGTGGTGACCAAAGCCATCTATTTCTATGATTTACACTGAAGAGAGCCTGATTGCCACACTGGATGGAAGGAATCCTCACTGAGCTGCCTGTGACCATGCAGGAGTGAACATTTGCTAAGCTATGAGGAAGTATTATCTTACACTTCCTAACCTCAAATACTATAGCATTAGCAGTCAAGGTCATGGACGTTTGTTAGCTAAAATATTAAGATAGTCTAAAGCAGTGGTTCTCAGCTTTCCTAATGCTATGACACTTTATTCCAGTTCCTCATGGTCTGGTAGCCCCCAACCATAAAATTATTTTCATTGCTACTTCATGACTGTAATTTGTTACTGTTATGAATCATAATGTAAATATCAGATATGCAGGATATCTGATATGTGACCCCTGTAAAAGGATCATTCAACCCCTTCAAAGGGGGATGTGATCCACAGGTTGAGAACCTCTGGTCTGAAGGCTGGAGAGATGGCTCAACAGTTAAAAGCCCTAGCTGTTTTTCCTGGAGACAGGGTTTAATTCCCAGCACCTACATGGTGTCTCATAACTGTCTATAAATCCAGTTCTAGGGAATCTGATGCTATCTTCTGACCTCCTCAGGCACCAGCACATACATGCTGGCAAAATATGCACACACATGCACGCATATCCACAAATGATTAAAACTATTTTAAAATGTATTAAGATAGTCTAAGCATAATGGATTTGAAGTCAGAAGTCACAGGCCAAGTCTTGGCTCAAACATTGACTTGATGTGTGTCATCAGGGGAATTATCAACCATCTCCAGACCTAAATGAAATTAGATTGAGCAACCTAGTTGCTAAGATCCCTTCTGCCCAACTCTAGTATAATGTGAAACTCCATACTGTTTTTATCCTTTTAGTTTATAGGCCTCCCCAAGAACACACTATTATAGGACGTAACTGATGCTGTTAAGTATGCACCATACAGACCCTAGCAGACAGACAGGCTCAGTGAAGAGTCATGACACCCTAGGGGCCTATAAAAGTCTAAAAGTATTTGTGAAGAAAGTTCTAAAGGTCCACAGCTACATTTACAGGGCTCTACCTGGTACTTGACTAGCTTATCCATTTGCTTGATTGACATCCAGAAAAGAGTCTTTTAAAAAAGCATTGTTGTTACGTTGAAGGGTCTGCCCAGAAAGAAAACAATTGCTGATCTGAAACTCAGAGGGTATTGCTACCACTAAATGGCTATATTTTCATCTGTGTTGAACTAAGGCACAGCCTCTAACTTGTACTGAAGAACATGTGGGTTGCAGCTGACTACTATATTCCTTCTCAGAGTTTAGGATCAATATTGACCCTATGAGTTGCAGGCAGTCCTTAGCAAATGACCCCTGGACAGATGGATTCTCCAAACTCTCCTTTGTTTCAAGACACAGTGGGGATGTCACAGCATTTGTCTTTCCTCTTAGTCCCACATGTGCACTAACTCCCCTGCCCTCCTCTTCCTGTTGGTGTTTCGGAGTTGGGGCTTTGGCATTAGGCTGCAGCAGCCAGAAGTAGTTTCCACCCTCCTTTGAACAAGACGAAGATGCAGAGGGTCCACGTTTAAAATGGAAACATCCCTTTAAATGCTGAGCTCTGTAATTAAGGGTGCTTACTGCTCTTCCATAAGACCAAGTTCAGATCCTAGCACCCATATGTGGTTCACCATCACCTGTAATTCCAGCTCTGGGGGTATTTGATGCCCTCTTCGGGCCTCTGCAGGGATTGGCACGCATGTACCGTAGCACTCACATAGACACATACACCTATGCACAAATAAAAATAAATAAATAAATAAAACAAAGCTAAGCTCTGAATATTGGTGGGAGGAAAATGTCAGTGGGTGACCTGGGGGCTAGGGGACACTTAGGTAAGAAAGGGCATGGCATTCATGGGTTATTTCAGGGGGCACACAGCTGCTTGGGAAATGAGTGTGTCCTCCCTACTTGGTCCATCTTTTCAGACTTCTGAAACAGAGTACTTCCCTTCTCACTGCCTACCTGCCTGTGCTTTGACCTCTCTGAAGCTGCCCCAGCCGCTGCCGCCCCCACCCCGTTGCCCCTAGATTGATGGTGTTGGGCCTCCTGTTTCTGTGGTCCACTACTTCAGAGGGAAAGTCCTTTTGGCACAACCTCCTCTGGCTTCCCAGTTCACATGAATATTCAGGAGCCCTAGAAAATGACAGGAAAAAAAATGTTTCTGTCTACAAGCAAGGCAGAGGCATCTGCTCTCTTGCTACAGGGCAGGCAGAAAATAGATATTTCTGATTCTTTCACAGCGGGCGAAGGTCTGTGAGGACCCAACTTTAAAGAAGGAGACAGCAAAAAATATTGGTGGAGGGTTCGTCTTTTTTGTTGTTGTTTGTTTGTTTACATTTGCACTGTATTTTTTTCCAGAACTTGATTTGAAATCTACAGGTTAAGTTGTTCCTTGTTAAGTTTAGATAAATAAAATAATAATTACTATTGTAAAACAAAGACTTTTCCCTAATGCCATATAAGGAGAAACATTGCTCATATCTTAGCTGCAGATTCCACACAGTGTTTCATTCTTGTGTAAAGCTGCTTTTATTCTTTGGCTTTAAGCACAAAGTTCCTCTTATCCATATTTCATCTTGTCCCATAGTTAGCTGATTTTGACATTTTTCTTTCTCTGCTGCTCCCAGCTGTTTCTCACCTGAGATGTTGTCTTCTATCTTCGTTTCTCTCTTATTTGAAATGCACCTTCTGTTCTACTTCTTTCCCTGTCTAATCCTATTTCCAAGTTCTTAAGTCTTTTCACCATTTGCCACAGTTCCTATTAGAAACTTAGTTACTAGTCTATTGCTGTAAGGATACTCCATGACCAAGGCAACTTATAAATTAGAAGCATTTAATTGGGGGCTTACTTACAGTTACAGAGGGTTAGTCCATGACCATCAGGGCGGGGAGCATGGCAGCAGGCAGGTGTGGCCCTGGAGCAGTAGCTGAGAGCTTACATCCTAATGGGCAGTCAGGAAGGAGAAGGAGAGTGAGGCTGGGCATGGCATGGGCTTTTAAAGTCTTAAAGCCCACCCTCAGTGACATACTCCCTCCAACAAGGCCACATCTACTCCAAGATCATACCTCCTTATCCTTCCCCAACAATTCCACTCTTTGGGGAACAAACATTCAAATGTGTAGCCTGTGGGGGCCCTTCTCATTCAAACCGTCACAGAAGCCATAGTAAGTCTTGCTTGGTATTGCTTCACAGGTAATTGCCAATATCTGCATTACCACAAAATATTTTTATTTTGCTGAAGAACTTAAAGAGGTGATTCCAAGAAAGGGTGGCCTCCCACCTGTATCTTTGGAGCATCAATAAAATATCATGGAAAACATCCTATATCATCATGTTCTTGATGAAATATTGAAATGTCCTTTATGGCAGATTAAAGACAGTAAATATGTTTGATACTCCTCCTACTGTGAGGTGAGCTTTCCTTGTTTTGAGCCTGGCTGGGTTGTGTGGCTGCTTTAGCCAGAAGAATTTTTTGTGGTAATTTTCCTGGTGGAGGGCATGACTTTAGGAGGTTGTCGGCTGTATACCTTCTCTTTTGGAACTCCTGGTGCCTAGATCATAGAAAGTACAGCTGCTCTCAATCACCTGGAGAAGCTATGTGTAGCTGTCTGCTCACTAGGCCCAGCTGAGCCCGGCTTGCTAGGCCAGGCTTCAAGCCAAGAGCCAGCCTATCAAGGAGCTCCCATGGCGCAGTGCAGGATTAATTACACTGACCTGCCATGTTCAAATGCCTGACCCACATTCTGCTTTGGAGTGAATGATTATGCGGGAGTTACTATATAGAGCATCCTAAACACTACCTGCCTGACTGCACCATAGGCTGGAGGCTGAGACCACCTCATAGGAATAACTGTTTCTTCCTTGAAGCAAGTTCGCACCAAAAAAAAAAAAAAAAAAGCCATTGACTGTACTTCTTCCTGATCAGGTGAATGAGATGATTATCTCCCACTTATCCAGAACATTCTGTAGATGATTGGAACCCAATCCATGCATTCAACATGCACAACCTTCATAGTTATGTCTCCAAAGCAATTTCTACTTTAAACTTTTATTCTCCTTACATGTGTCTCCATTGTATTGGTCAGCAAAATGGCCTGTGGGCAGTTTCTGTGTGTCCTCCAAGATCAGTGTGCTTTTAAAATATGTTTTCAGGAGGTTTTTTTTTTTTAAGAATATTCAGTGCAAACAATACATGGTCTGCAGAGTGTATTTGTTCTTAATAGAAAAAGTTAACGAAACCTTGATAATGCTCAGATTTTGAGAATGATATGTTGAAGAGGCTCTGAGTTCTGCTGTGCCCTTTTCAAACTACTGGTCATTAACTTTGATGAATTCAATAAATTGCCGACATCTTCTTCCCTGCTATGAATCACAGCTGCCCTCTTGGCTCAGTTCTTTGAGATGTCTCTGGATTTATGAGAATCTGTGTCGTGGAGAACGGTTACACAATTTACACAAAATTTGGAGCTCCCTCTCTCTGCCCCTCTTCTGTCCGATCCCCTCCCCCTTCACGTGCACACTGCTTTCCTAGAAGCCATGGAAACGTTAACACCTGATTTTTCAAGCCGGTAACACTGTAAGCTTTCTCTGGGTATCTGAGTCACCCCATGTGAACAAGGGGCTGTCCCCAGGCTAAAGCCACCAGGAAACGGAAACCTTAACCAGATACCAGGTCCTTCTGTCCAGTGAGACCCACTACAGAATCGGCATCTTCTAGTTGCTATCTAAGGCTTTAGATAGCTATTTTGTTCTGATTTGGTCAAATAAAAATTACCCAAATAACGCCAAAAATGAACTTGTCATTCTTTTTATAATTCTCCAATTACTTCATTTCTCTTCCATTTGTTCCAAAAACCCTTTACTTGTTGTGTGTTTGCTTCTTTGTTTCTTTGGGTTTTTTTCTTTCCTTTTCTTCTTCCTCCTCCTCATCCTCCTTCTTTTTGGTGAGAGGTTAAGAATAGAATCCAAGGTCTCATGCATGCTGGGTAAGTGTTCTACCACTGAGCTAGCCTGTTCATTATTTATAATTCTTAAAGTCTTACATCTCTGGGTGTAACTGGGAGAAGGAGCTTCTTAAAAACAAACACTCCCAGGCTCTGTTCAGCATGAACTGGGATGGAGTCTGCAGATTGGCAGTATCCCAGTGAAGCCTCTCGCTTTAGCTCTGAGAAACACCGGCACCATCCACACTGAGGCAGACATTCACAGATGTTTGCTGAGAGAATAATAAACTCTTCAGCTCAACAGTTACATTAAGTAAGGGTTGCCGGCATTGAAAAACAATGTTCCTTTCAGATTTTATTGATAGGATTGTATTTCAATATGTTTTTCTTGAGAAAATTCTTCCTTAACTGGTGAGAAATCTGGTCTATGAATGAGTCTGAAGAGTACAAGTCAAGTATCCCTAATCTGAAGGGTGATATATAGAATGCTCCAAATTTTTTTTTTTTAAAAAAATGAGTACTAATAAAAACCTGGAACATTTTGTATTTTAGAGCATTTCTGATTTTCAGATTAGAGATAGTCACCTGATGAAATATGCAAATATTTCAAAATCTATAAAACCTCAGAATCTGAAATGCTTGTGGTTCCAATAATTTGGGATAAGGGCTAGTTTCCTATATTTTAAGTCTCTATCCAATACAATAAAAATACCCAGATATGGTGGCACATGTCTCTAATCCTAACACTTAGGTTGCAGAGGCAGGAGGATTGCAAGTTTGAAGCCAAGCTGGGATATAGTGGTACATTGTGTCGAAAACAAAATGAATCAGTATATTAAATAACACACACACACACACACACACACACACACACACACACACACACACACACAATGAAGGTGCTGCATTTAGGTGAGAGAGGAGAGCCAGCATCATGTGTGGTTGTAATTGGAGGGAAATGAGAACCCATGTAGGTAAACTCTTCTGTCTGTCTGGTTTTAAAGCTCCCTTCCTGCCAGCCTCTGGGCTGGAGATGAAAATCGCTTGCCCCATTCCCTTGCATACATTTAGCAGATAAAAGCATTCTTCTTCATTGGCAGGCAAAGCTGATGGTAATTTGGGTCCTGGCAAAGTGAGTCCTGTCATAAAAATATTTCTGATAGATGTTCGTATAATTGAAAACTACAAGATACTTTTTCCAACATAGAGCATAGTAAAAGCTTGATGCAAGCCCAAGGCATGTTACCTTCCTGCAATTGAAAGTACTCTTCATGAGATTGTATTTTCTCACTCCTCTCCACTGATGGTAGCTCATTGGAGTCATTCTGGCTGTGTTCTTCAAGGGAGAATTGTAATCCGTGAGTGTGGAAATGCAAAGCAAGGCTAGCGAATTAGAAGCGCCATGAAATAGCTAAAAATTCTAACAAAGGTGGGGAAACATTCATGCAGAAGAATTTGTGATCTATAGACAGAGAAGCTACTGAAACATTTGTGCATGGGGACTTTCATCATTATTTTACCCAAAGACGAGAAAATATCAGAACTCTTACCCATAATGAGATTAATTAGTCTAATGTTCCCCTTTTCCAAATGACCTGTAATTCCTATTCTCACACAGTAAAAAAAAAAAAAAAAAAAAAAAAAAAAAAAAAGCTAAAGTAGGCTTTGTCCCTATTCTAGGCAATAATATGTTATTAATATGTTATTAAATGCAACTTATGAAAATGATGCTTATAAATAAGAATGGAATGAGCCATTTAATAATAAACCCTCTTGAAAAAGAAAAGTGGTATTTCCATTTGAATATCAAATAGATTCCCTTCTTTTTTTTTTTTTTTTTTTTTTTGGTTTTTCGAGACAGGGTTTCTCTTTCTCTGTGTAGCTTCGTGCCTTTCCTGGAACTCGCTTTGTAGACCAGGCTGGCCTCAAACTCACAGAGATCCGCCTGCCTCTGCCTCCTAAGTGCTGGGATTAAAGACGTGCGCCACCACCGCCTGGCCTAGATTCCCTTCTTGGCAATTAGATGGAGGAACTGTTCATATTTAAAAGTAGGTAATACTTGTCAGCTGTGAATTCAATTCAATTCAGAGGAAAAAAAAACAATGCAATGATTATGGAGAGGAAGAACTGTTGATATCCAAGTAGAAACTGGCCAGTTTTACATCGTGTGGACACTGGGATTTGTTGAGAATGTAACTTTCCTGATTTTACTAATTTGGTGAATGTTTCACCAGAATACCATGGAGCCCAGTCTTTCTGGAGGGCTCACTACTAACAGATACTGTGGACCAAATGCTAGAAATGATGAGTTAGGCTCATGGGTTGTAGGACCAAGTACATTGTGATTTAAATCCCAGCTCCATCAAATATTAGCAGTGTCCTTTCACATTTTAATTACACGTTAAACTGTTTCTTCATATTTAGAATAAGAAGGAGTCATAGTCCCTTCCTCATAGGACTATTGAAAAAAAAATCAATGAAACAATTCATAGAATGTTCTTTCTCTGGTGCCTAACACTGAAGTTGTGCTCTGTCAGTGGTCTCCTCCTCTCCCTCTTCCTCACTCTACCCTTGCTCTTTCCACGATGCCATATTTAGAGTGAGACATCTGCTGGGAGGCAAACGGTGTGAGGAAGGGGAACTATTTACTAGAGTTGGCTGTGATTCTGAACAATGTACAGAACAGTGTTTGCCAGCCGCCCCCCTATAATGATGATTGATGGTGTTCTAATCTGTGCTACCTAAGACCATGGAGCTAAGTAGGTCTTGCAGTGTAGCTGGTACAACTGAAGAGGACGTCTTCATTTGACTTAAGTAAACCTCAGTGTAATTAGCCACATGTGACTATTGGAGAATAGAAATCTAGGATGAGGCTCACAAACTCCAGGGCCTTGGAAGAGCAGACTGATCGTATGGAAGAATGAAGTGAGTTGGGGGAAGTGGGACAATTGGCATGGCAACCACAGTCACGTTCCTTGGCTAAGGAGGCCAGTCCCTGATGGTAGCTAAGTAGATGTTCAGCTTCTCTGATACTGCAGGAGAAGCCAGAAATTCACGTTTTTATAGATAGTCGTGCAAGTATCAAATAGCTGGACAAATTTAGAGTAGAGAGAAGCCCAAGCAGAACATGTTAGCCAGATATTAGCTACAGAATCTCCGTGTATGACCTTTAGTTTGTACTCACTCCCAACATCACGGAGAAGTCTTCAGATTAGACTAACCCAGACAGAAGCAGGGATGATCAGTCTTGTTTCGTGGCTGGCCAGATTTGAAAGTATTAGACTTCTTGAGAACCTCGATCTACGGCAACCTTTCAAAAGCTGTCTCAGTTCTGGACTTCCACTTCATGTGGCTCAAGGGCTGAACTAAGCAGGCCTTACAAAAAGACTCTCTTGAAAACATGAGTGCTTCTGGGTCCAGCTCATCCCCAGCCCTGAGTACCTACTGGTTTTTAGCATCTGAGTTAGGGCAAAATCCACCGCTCTGGGAATCCCAGTCAAAGAGACAAACAGGTGATGCTAACAAAGGATCTTTATTACTAGCTTTAGGAAACAGCACAAGTCTAATGACCTCTGTTTTCAAAGTGCTCACAGGTCTTGACATTATGTAAAGAAAAAAGAAAGGCGAGCACTAGGTGTTACATAAAGTAGTCCAGATTGCCATGGCTCCCGTGGTCTTAAAATGCATGATAAAGATTGTGTTGGTGCCAGGGTCACTTCTGCATAGAGAATACTTACAGTCCCCTCTCTTAGGAAGTTCTTCCTTCAGGATTGTTGTTCCTAGATCCAAGGCAACTGTAGGAGAATAAGACCCAGAGCATAGAAAGAAGGAAATAAACAAAATGGAGTCAGAAACAGGATGGAGTTAGCTAGACTAGTAACTAGGATCTACAGTCCATGATCAAGCCATCCTTCCATTTCTATAGGAGTGGAGCTGAAGGTGGGGCTTCATCAAAGTGTCTTACCATAGAAAGTGACAGGGGCAGTAATCAGATCGGTCCCTAACATTCTACTTCATCTTAAATGTAATTTAGGAGGTTACTGGATGACACCCCTAAACTGCTCTTCCTAAAAGCTTATAGCAACTTCCACATCAGGAGACTAAGTCCAACTTTTCACCACAGTCCCACCAACATTTTCAGTGCTCTGTGTGTGTGTGTGTGTGTGTGTGTGTGTGTGTGTGTGTGTGTGCATGCTGTGAGGGTGCACATTCATATGGAGGCCAGAGACAGATATCAGATGGCTTCCTGGATCACTTCCCAGTTTATTTGGTAAACAGGGTCTTTCACTGAGCCGGGAGCTCACAGATTCAGCAGGCCTGCAGGACCCTTTTGTCTCTGCCCACCCCTGTCCCTCCCCAGCCCCTGGAGTGGGGGGATTACAGGCACACACACTGCCTTGCCTCCTTTT
The DNA here is from genome assembly GCF_949786415.1 of Peromyscus eremicus. Lineage (NCBI taxonomy): Eukaryota > Metazoa > Chordata > Mammalia > Rodentia > Cricetidae > Peromyscus > Peromyscus eremicus. The sequence continues at coordinate 106,967,339 of NC_081418.1, read as the reverse complement.
CACATGGATCCTGGGGATCAAATTCAGACCCTCATGCTTGCATGGCAAATACCTTCCTGATGGAACCATCTCCCTAGCTCCCTAATTCTTGAAGGCAACTGCTGATTGATGCAAAAACAAAGACGGTTTTAAATACAAGTTCTCTGGAAACTACGAAAGCACCAAGTTCCTCCTTTCTTTGGAACTCATATCACTGGGTTTGCCCAAAGCTCCTACCTCAAGCCTCCCACAGACGTCTCCCCCCACCCACTGATCCACCTCAGTGTGCCCAGGCTCTTCTGACTGAACCTGGAGGGATGAGTTAGCACCCATGTCTTCATGCCCCTTCTTGCCCCCTGTGTTTGAAGTGTCTGTTTTGGGAACATTTGACACATTCTAAGGCAAGCCACGCAGATGTTCAGCCTGAGCCAAGCTGATCACTGCATAATTGATAATAGGCCTTTTGTATGCACATTCTATTTAGATTATTGTATGGAGCAGGTGACAGGTGTTCAGAGAACACGACCCAGGCTGCCTATTGCCGAGAACATCCTGAGACCAGCTGGGGCCAGAAGCCCAGAGGAAATCCCCATAGTAATTTAATAGTCCACGGGCTTTAGGTTTGTGAGGATTACAGTGAAGAATTAATGATAGTGACCACCCACTGCAGAAGGGCCTTTGTGCCTTTCCCTTGATATTTCTACGTATTATTTTGTTCCCAAGGAGATCACTGTAGGGTGACCAAGAGGAAATTTCTCCCTCTCTCCCTCTCTTTCTTTCCTTCTTTTGCAGAAGGTATGTGTTGACACATAACATGCAATTAACAGAAATTATCCAAGGAGGGGAAGCCTACTCTGAGAAGCTACTTCAGGTTTGCTAGTTATGGAGCCTATGGGTGTTGCCAACTTCTCTTTCCAACGGACTTGTATGAGAGAAGTAATGTTGATGTTCAAAATATGAAATGAAGCTGATAAAAAATCATTTTAAACGATGGGTCTCAGAGTGGAAGATTGGAAATACTGACGGAGTTGGATTGTCAAGATATGGATGGTGGGTGGCTTGGGGAGATGGTAGTGGATGCAGGGAGGCTCAATATGCCACTCTCTGCTGTTGCAAATATTTAATACTTGCTTTAAAAACTCACCTCATCATGTTAATGAAAAACAATTATATTTGTAGTCTTTTGGAAATCAGATTCTTGAAAGTCATTTTGTTTTACAGGGGGAAGAGGGGAGACCTGTCCATGAATAAAATGGCTCATAGGAATACATTCCAGAAACAGCTATTATAAAGGTACCAAGCGGATGTGCAAGGTTTTTTTGACTTGTGATACCTCAGCCCTTATTTTGCAGTCTTAGTCCCATGGTGCTGCTGTGCATACCTAGCAGATGCCCTTCTGAAAGAACTGGCTTGGTTTGAGCAGCTGTTGAAAGAGGCAGGTTTGAGCCACTTGGAGTTCACTTCCTGGTAGATGTGTCACAAACATTGCTGGTGGTGGTCTCTGAAGCCATTTTCCCCGGGTATTTATGCACTGCTAGCCTGTCTGTTCATTCTGGAAAGGACAGAACACTAGAGGTCAGTGTTGACATTGCAAAGCAGTGGAGAGCTGCAGACTACACACTATGCTCTCTTTTAAACGGTCTTTTAAACAGTGAGAAAATTCATAGTTGAACACCTGCTGTATCTCTTAGACAACTCCATGTCAACGCAGCTCATCAGTGTCTTGTGTCTAATACATAGCATGTGAAGGTGTGCAGTTGTCTTTGAACTCGTGTCTCTAGAAGCAAACTGCTGCCATACTAGAAATGTATGACCTATGTTGTCTTGTCATTCTTGTTAGTTAGCCTTCTTGGCACTAACATTTGACATAAGCAATTTAAAACGGGGTAGATTTATTTTGCCAGGATTCTAGAGATTATATCCCACAGTCCCTTTCTCTGCCAACTGCAGTCCTATGCTAAGACGAGGGCACCGTGGTAGTGGGAGCATATGCTAGAGGCTGCTCACCTCGGGGTAGCACGAAATAGCAAAGAAGGGACCGGGCCCTGTTCTGGCCTCAAAGGCATGCCTCCAGTGACCTACTTCCTCTGACTCTGTCACACCTCTTAAAGCTTCCAGAACCTCCCAAAATAGCAATACCATCTGGGGAGCAAGTGTTTGACACATGAGCCCATGGGGGCCCTTCATAGTCAAGCTGTAACATCATTTTTTTCTAAACAGTACAAGATGACAACTACTTCTATATGATTTACATTGCATTAAGTATTCTGTGTAATCTACAGATGCTCTGAAAGTGTGGAAGAATGTGGGTAGATTGCATGTGAGTAAATTTTGGTATTGTGCATCTGTAAAGTTTGGTGTCCCTGGGGAGTCCTGGACCAACACCTAACACAAACTGAAGGACAACTATATATGCTTATATTTTCATAAATTTGATATTTTCAGGCTTGAGGATGATTCACTCTTTTAGAATACTAAGCCTAAATTAAAACTCAGTCGAAATGCAGAATTGTATAAGCTAACCAAACTCTTTGCAAACATATACCATCACACTCAGACTAGTTCATATAACACCTTGGTGGTCTAGCTGCCATTAACATTTCATTTTATGGTTCTTATCAATGTTTCTTGTTTGAGAATTTCATACGAGTATATAATGTGTTTCTTGTCAACTCCACCCTCCCATTCCCTCCCCTCCCATTCTCCCCCACTCTCCCCAACACTATTTCATCCTAATTTCATGTGCTTTTTTTAAAAAATTCACAATGTCTTTTTAGTACTGCCACTATGTACATGGGTGTAGGACCATCTACTAGAACATGGGCAGCCTCTCGGGACCCACATCCTTCAAAATAACTGTCTCTCTCTCTTTCTCTCTTACAGAAGCCTTCAGTTACCAACGGACATTGTGACTTCCTCCTGATCCATTCTTAGGATTTTGTCTGGCTTGATCTTGCATCCATCTTGTACATACAATCACAGCCACTATTCATGTGTGTGCAGCTGCTCTGTCGTGTCCAAAAGCATTGTTTTTCTATGCTCATCAACTACCTGTGTCTCTCACAATCTCTCTGCTCCCTCTTCTTCAGTAGACCTGAAGCCCTGGGACAAAGAGGTGTTATGCAGATGTACCATTTAGGACTGAATACTCTGTAGTCTCTTATTGTCTGCTCATTGACCAGTTGAGAGTCTCTGTATCAACTGCCACCCATTGCAAAAATGAGCTTCTCTAATGAGGCTTGAGAGATGCACTAATCCATGGGCGTAAAGAGAAGGACTTAGGAGGTAGTTCAATGCTATATCCATTTAGTAGAATAATATAGTATTCAGTTCTCTCCTAGGGCCATTGACCTAGGCAGCTGATAGGTTCTTGGTCCCAGTAATGCTGCTAGACATGAGTAATGTCTTGTGGAGAAGACCTTTAATGTAATTAGAAACAATTGGTTACCTCCATGACATTCATGCCAATATCACACCAGTGGGCATGTCTTGCCAGGCCAGTCATTACTAGATCTCATAAGGTTCACAGCTGGGCAATACTGATGATATTTTCTCCCACGATAGTATACACAGCACCTTGCAGCACTGTGAAAGGTAGCCAGTAAACTGGAAATAACAATGGTACATTGTAGCTATGTCAGTTTGCTGGCTTTGGTATTGCCCTATAGGCTCATAAATGTTAATGCTATGGAGAATGGCTAAAAAGTAATGAGGAATTGGTTTCCTTTTATTATTTTGAATCAAAATAGTAGTTTATTGTGATTTTTTTAAAATATCCTTTAAAATTAAAATATAATTGCATTATTTTCCCTTTCCTCCCTCCGGTCTTTCCCATGTACAGTAGCCAGCATATGATGGTGGTGGCTTCCAAAGCTAATGTTTAAAAGGTTTCTATGGAATGTCCCACCTTTCTTTCTTTAAATGAGATCACAGAGTGGTTTCACAGACCACAGGAGTGGAAGGAACCCTTACTATACTAAGTCACAAGGGAAGTGAGACATGTTTTGCTATAAATAAAATGTATAACCTTACTTGTAAACTACTTGGAAAATCACAGGTTTATAGCCAGAAAAGGAGCACAGTTGAGATTAGACCTCAAGCAGGCTCACTGCTATCTTCACATTTTTGTTTGAAATATCTATATATATAAGGGTTATCATTCCTGTGTAAACAATCTTCAGGGCAAATGTTAAGCATGCAGAAATCCTTGACTCTCTAGTGTGGAGGCTTGAACTTGATTCCTTCCCTCCCTGTGTTCCCTTAATTTTTCTGCCTTGCTATCCTGCCTCAATTTCCCACTCTGAGACTTTGATCCCTTGATCACGATCACGAGGATTGATAATAGCCAAAGACCTGAATTCTGAGACATCTTCACATCTGAACAAGGACATAGACTCAGCCTTTACAGAGAGTGGAGGGAGATGTGGGAGGTCCAAGCTTGCAGATGGAGTCTTGATTTAAGAAGTTAAGCTGTCTTCTTATCTGGCTAGAAGAGAACCTTTAGGTCTTCTGCAGGCTCACAGGTCTAAGAGACCTTGTCTTCAGGATGCTTTTGAGGCTCTGAGTACAATAATGCTTCAGAAATGTTCCCCATGCAGGCCACCAAAAAAGAGAGTAGCAGAAGCAGGAACAGGAAACAGCTGCACACAGCTGCCTACAGCAGTGACCTCCACCAGGTGAACCTAGGGTTCGTGACTCCATCTTGCAAAGAATCTCAGGATTGGCCAGTGCAAACTGCAGAGCAGACTGGTGTTAATTAAGAAGAAGCTTCAGCATAGACTTCAGCACATGCACGAAGAGACAGAGAGATGCTTAGGAAGAGGAGACTGCACACCCAGGTGTGAGCGTGGGATTCTTGAAAGAGTCGCCTCTCGTTATTATTTTCTTTCACAGCCAAGTGATACTTTTCAGTTAGAGAATATTAAGTTCAAGAATTCGCACAAGACAGCCAGTCACTCAACAGAAATTTAAATATGGCTTCAGGCTCTTCACCACCACCACCACACCCCCGCGTGTTTAGACTTAAGAAGCACTGTATGGAAGTGTCTGCAAAATGGTTGTTTCCGTGTCCCGATTTTATGAATTAAGTCTTTGTTAAAATAAGCTGAGATAAGAGTTCGTGGGGGGAGGGGCTGCAAATTCCCCAAAGATTCATGATGTAAAGACTTGCCACAGAAACCCCAAGGCTGGAGAAGGGGACCGGCAACAATGGGGTTGCACAGGACTTTCCCGCTCCAGGCTTTCAGAATGTTATGTCTGGCTGTGTGGCTGAGGATGGGATGTGGAGTCCCTCATCACCATGCTCCTTCACTTCATGTGGGGAGTGCGGCCCTTAGACGATTTCCATTCATCTTCAAATACAAGCTGGCCTTCGGTCCTGCTTCTCTTAGTGTCACAAATATTTAAGCAGCCTCACAACCTGCGCATTCGAGTCTCAGACAGTCTTAACTTCCCAACCTGACTCAGGTAGTATCCTTTTTCTAGCTACCTAAAAATCAGAGAAAAAGTACCTACGTTTCCTATCCAACCCTGCAAACCTCAGATCTCCAGATGATGACTAGAGCGTGAATTAATTTCCAGAAAGCAGGTAGCCTGTGAGGTTATACCCGAGTGTGGAGACTGGCCATGGCAGGCAGAGGCAGGCATGCTCTGCTATGATGACAGGAACTGGAGTTTAAAATGATATGTGAGCCACCTGTGGGACCGGATAAATATAGACTCATACTCGTACCTTCAATCACATTGGAGTTCACAAACAGTAGGGACGAGGCATCATGACTGTTGTCGACAGTAACATACCCATGTCAGTTTTCTGGGTTTCTGTCGCCCTACAGCCAGACATGATGTCACCACAGGAGGAAACTACATGAAGAGAACCTAGGATATTTAGTATGTTGTAGATGAATTTCTAAATGGTCTTATTAAATTAAAAAAAAAACAAACACGGAGCCAGATATAGGGGGTTAAGCCTGAGAGAGATCAAAGGAATAGGAACAGCCACAAGCTAACCTCACCTATACCTCAGCTTCCAAATGTGAGATACTTCCTGTCTACCCACGCCTATATGCCTTGCTGTTCTGCCATCTGATTTGCTCTCTCTGTCCAGTGACATCACTTCCTCTTCCTGCCCAGCTCTGTCACTTCCTGTCTGTCTGTACAGACCTTCAGACCTCCATGGTTAACTAGTGATGGAATTTAAGGCGTGTGACACCACACCTGGCTCTGTTTCCAATGTGGCCTTGAACTCACAGAGATCCAAACAGATCCCTGCCTACCAAGTGATAGGGTTAAAGGCATGTGCTACCATTGCCTGACTTCTTTATACTGGCTGGCTTTCCTCTGATCTCCAGGCAAGCTTTATTTATTAAAGCACAAATAAAATATCACCACATTTCAGCACAAATAAAATATCGCCACAGTATGTTATATTCTCTACAACTTCTGAGACCTTATGATGATCTCAAAATAAAACATGCCAGTATTTCTCTGTCCCCCATGACAGGTTTCCCAGGCAAATCAGCTGGGACTTCCTCTCTGGGTCTTGTTCTCTCTTGTTGCTCTGGGGAAATAATCTACTACTACTAGCTACTTCTCAGTCCTGGAGAGGAGGGTTATCCCACTGTGGTGAGCAGAAGAGGAACAAGGAGGGAGCTGACCTGCTCTCTTGTATGGAAACCTGACGGCATTTGCTGATTAGCGTGAAGAATCACCCAACCAAAGCAAGCAGAGAGCTGCCTGTGGTGTGCTAAGTGTGAATTCTGGGCCTGTGAATAAGAGATTCAGAAAGGACTTCCTCACTCTTTTGAAAAATTAGTATATTTTCTTCCAAGTGGAGCCCAGCCTATGCTCCTCATTGCTCATCACACATCTCAGTTCCTGCTTAGCTGCAGCTTCTTTCTCACTTTTTAAAAAGAATTAATTATGTGTACTTATTATGTACGATATGTGTGCCTGGTACCCATGGAGGCCAGAAGAGGACATCAGATTCCCTAGAACTGGAGTGACCGGTGGTTGTAAGCCTCCAGGTAGGTGCTGGAGACCAAACCTGGGTCCTCTGCAAGAGCAGCCAGTGCTCTTCACTAATGAGATCTCTTTCCAGCCCCACACTGCAGTTTCCTGTTTAGAAGATGAAAGGTAAATGATGCCATATGCAGAATGTTCCTCCCAGAGACCAGGTGAGGTGCACAGGTCAGGAAGTTGTGTCCCACGATGGTGAGTTACCAGGCCATTGCTGTGCTGCCCCGTGAGTTTGCTGTATGACGTCTCCTCAGCACTTCCTCTTCCAGGACCCGTTAGGATTCATTCTGACAAGGCTTTCTTGCTGTGTGGTATTCAGGACTGAACATGGGCCCTCAAGCACAGACAAGTGCCCCGCTAGTGAACTCTATTCCTAGCTGATAAGTATGTCTATTGAAGGAGAAGTAGAGGGCGCAGAGGCTGGAAGTTAAGAGACATGCATTTTTCAGTAATTCTACTGAACCTTGATTCTACTGTTACCCACTAGGCTCTGTTTTTGTGAAGTCCAGTGAATCTTAGCACATGAGCTATATTAATATTATAAGAGAGATCATATATAGTCAAGAAGTCAAGCTCAGTTTCCTGGTATAAATCCACTGCTATCATGTAATAGCTAAGCCAGTTGGGGACAAGTTCCCTACCCGCTTTGGACTTCAATGTCTTCCAAGGGACACCTCAGCACAAGGCAGGAAAGAACATTTCTGCTTAAAAGAGTAGGGGCTTCCTTCTCATCTCCTGCCTCTGTGAAGAGTGTGGTGGCTCTTGGTGGCAGGGAAAGAAAGCCCTAGCTACTCACCTTCCCTGCATACCTGACAGAGTTGGAGCTGCTCTCAGGACCTTTAATCTGTAACTCTACCAGTCCGCATGTCCTCTGTGTTCTTGCGGCATTTCATCAAAGGGCAAGAGGACAGCCTATCTAGTCTGTCAGAGTGGCTGATCTAATCACCTTATTAACTGTGCTTATGGGGGAAAATGTCTATAACATGATATACCATAGAACCCAATGCATGGGGCAGTCCGGTACAGTGTCACGTGGAATCCCAGCACTCTGGAGGAGGAGCATCACTGGGAGTTTGAGGCCAGCCTGGTCTCCAGAGCAAGTTCGAGGACATCCAGGGCTTTACAAACTGAGCCACCTCTCCATCTCCAAGAATATCTATATTTTTTAAATACAGAAGAATGAGAGAATGCTTGTTATTTTTGCTTATTATTTTCCTTTGTTGAGAAGGTGCAGGTCTTATGACCACAGACTTGTTTCGGTTCCTTTTAAAAGAATTCCCAACAAAGGTGATTTCCCAGTCTCCCTTCCCCAAAATGTGATCGTGCTTCCCTCATCAATCAGAGCTTTCTCTCTGACAAGCTCCCTGATGTGTGCAGTTGCCTAGGGCAGCATCTGCCAAGGCTTTGTGTTTGCACTTGTGGAATGCTGGGCTGTGAGATTCTGCACATTAGTGTTCTTTCAACATCACAGTGTCAAGTAACACCCTTGTGTGGTTTTGATGGCTCTGGGGTCTAGGAGCTAGACCTCATCCACCCACACACAGCTCACTGGGTGTCTGGGTTTAAACCTCATGTCTCCTTCACCACTATCTCTGGTGCTTAGAATGATAATGGGCACATCATGGGCACTTGATAAATACTTACTGTAAGAGTAAGTCATAATTGTATTTAAAGATGCCCCACTCAGCTTCTGCCTGTCAAAAATCATGCCTGTTCCTCCCCTCTTTTTTTTTTAGGACTGGAAGTCCTCTTGAAACCTGGGCCATCTCCCACAACTCACTCATATTGTTACAGGGTGGGCCCAATGCTTTCCAGATCATCCTTCTCTGAATGCCCACAGACTACTGAGTGCAGAGGCACCCATTTTCTCTGTCTCTAAAAAAATACTGGAAGCTGGGTCCTTTGTCAATGTAAAGACTGCTTTAGTTCACAGTCACGGAGATTTAAGAGCATGTTACCAACTTCTGCTCCTCTCTGGTGAAGGCGAGCTATGTCACTCTGTAGCAGATAGCATCTAGATAGGAATGTGCGTTTGAGACAGGAAGCTATATTAGGGATAGGCTTGTGTAGCACAAATCTTAAAAGGTCTTCTTAATGAGAGCAAACCCGGAGCCAGGTATTGGGGTGAATGCTGAAAAGTCAGAGAGACAGAACAGGCCACAGCTAACCTCACCTCGCCAACTTCTCAACGAATCCTGTTTCCTCAAACTGGAAGCCTCTGAGTCCTCATCTGGAATGAATCTCAGCTGAACTGCTGCTAAAAGTCTAAAAGCTTAACCAGGCTCTAGTTCTTGGTCCTTATGCCTTATATGCCTTTCTGCTTCCTGCCATCATTTCCTGGGATTAAAGACATGAGTCACCATGCCTGGATGTTTCCAGTGAGGCTTTGAACTCACAGAGGTCCAGACAGATCTCTGCCTTCAGAATGCTAAGATTAAATGTGTGAGTGCCACCATTTTCTGGCCTCTATATCTAGTGGCTATTTTGTTTTCTGACCCCAGATAAGTTTATTAGGGTGTACAATATATCACCACAGGCTTGCTTTTCCTGTGATTACTTACTCCAACAGAAACTAAGCAGAGTCTCTCAAGAACTACATTAATCCCCTCTGAAGGTGACTCTCTTAGTTAGGGTTTGTATTGCTGTGAAGAGACACCATGACCAAGGCAATTCTTATAAAGAAAACATTTAATTGGAACTAGCTTACAGTTCAGAGGTTTAGTCCATTATTGGTCATGGCAGGAAACAAGGCAGCATGCAGACATGATGTTGGAGAAGGAGCTGAGAGTTCTACATCTTGATCCACAGGCAACAAGAAGGAGAACTGAGTGGCACACTGCATGTAGCTTGAGCATAGGAGTCCTCAAAGCCCACTCCCACAGTGACACACTTCCTCCAACAAGACCACACCTACTCCAACAAAGTCACACCTTCTAATAGTGCCACTCTCTATGGGGCCATTTTCTTTCAAACCACTGCAGTGACATACCGAAAAACCTAATTATCTCCCTCAAGGCCCTACCACCTTAAGTCTATAACACCAGGTACCAAAGCTTCCACACATAAGCCTTTGGAAGGCACAGCCAAATCATACCAAACCCTAGCACTGTAGAACCTCAGCCTACAGCTGAATGAAGAAGACTGTTTATTACTAAAGAAAAACCACAAAGCAGTGGTGATTTATCAGATTTTTATCTCTGATAAAGAAGTTATCACTAAGCTGTCAAGAGTTCAAAAGTCTTTATGTAGCCCACCCTTCTCTCAAATATTTGTCATGCCCCATTCATACTTAGAACCCAGATATGGTGGAACAAGCCTGGTAAATCAGTGCAGAAGCCCCATATTTGTAGTGCTTTGTTTTGTTTTGTTTTTTCATCTTTCTCTAAGAGGACTCACCTGACAGCAAAGGTAAAAGTAGAACACTGAACTGAATGACAAGCCAATGACAGAGGATAAAGGCATTCTCAGGGGACCATGTTGACCATGCTTCTAATGTTCCCAGAAGAGCCATCTGAGTGCATGTCCATGGCTTAGCAAGCATTGGCATTATTCTTTCTATAAATTCTGTGTCAGATTATCTTGGGGCCTTCCTAATAGAGACTCACAAAGAAGGAAAAGTTATCCTAATTTATGCATTCCAGGGTCATATGCAGGGCTCTACATGGTTCTCAGCAAGGACCTGTAACATGAATTTTAAAAGGTCTTATTAGTAAAACAAAACAAAACAAAACAAAACAAAACACAAACAGGAAACCAGGAGCTTTCATTGGGGTGAAAGCTGAAAGATCAGAGAAACAGAACAAGCCAGCCACGTTCTTACCTCTACAAAATCCTCAGCCTCAAGAGAGAGATTTCCTCTTTACTCACCCTTATATGCCTTTCTTTGCCCTGCCATTTTACTTCCTTCCTAGTGCTGGGATTAAACGTGTGTGCTACCACAGCCTGAGCTCTATGTTTAATACAGTGGCTGGCTTTGTCCTCTGATCCCCAGGCAAGCTTTATTGGGGTACACAATATATCACCACAAGGACCTGCTATTCAGGGCAGAGCAAGATAGATCAGAAGATCACAGGGTAGAACACTTAGAAACCATGAGCAAATTTGACCCCTCAGAGATATGTGGGATGGACTTGGCAGGAAACAAGGGTGTCCTGTGTGAGATCTAGCTCCTATTTCATATAAACTGCAGTCAGTTCACATGGTGGCCAAGTCTCTATAGCCTGGAAGCAGATACTTTATGGACCTGTTTCTTTGGGACTTCTTTTTAAATAATTTGTAATATATTTATTATTTTATTTATTTACTATGTGTGTGTGTATGTGTGTGTGTGTGTGTGTGTGTGTGTGTGTGTGTGTGTGTGTGTGTGTGACAATGTATACATGGATGGCAGGGAGCAACTTGTGGCAGTCTGTTCTCTCCTATTATCATGTGGCTCCCATGGATACAACTCTAGTCGTCCATCTTGGCAACAAGCACCTTTATTTCACTGAGCTATCAGTCCATCCTTGGGGAATTTGTAAGCATGTCCACATGAATAGGGCAACTCACATTTTTAGAATAAATGCTCCAAGGGCAGAACTGAGGATTCTGCTAATAAAAACCAAGAACTTTCGAAGTAAGATGGACTTCAGCAGTGATTTTATGCAAATCTGTCCTTTTATAGATGAGGACAGGATGCTAGTTCTGGAAGGTCACTTAATTTGGGAGAGATCTGCTTCTTTCTCAAGTACAGTTGGGCTGAGACAGCTCTGTTTCAGCAAGTCCTGCTATAGTCTTAGAATTTAAGCTGGCTCTGCCCTTTGAAGGGACCACTGTGGAGTTCAGTCACCAGGGCTGCTAAATTCATCACAAGGGCAAGAGCATTGTTCAGCGGGAGATGGGAGATGCCACAGCCCACTATCATTCACCTCCAGAATCAACCAGCTGCTCCAGACACAGGGACAACTCTCCAGTTTCTGCCTACAGTCTACCTTCAAGTCTAGAGTTTTGTCAGCAAAGACAGTTGACATGCTGTGCCCCCCAGCTGGCCTAAGAGATGTCACGGGAAGCCAAGCCTCTGCTAAGGCTATAAGCTGCCCACCTTTGGGACCCATTGGCATGTAGGTGTGCTAACAGGAGAACAGCTTTTTAATTTCTTTCCGATGCGAGCATACCTGCCAATAAGAGACCCAGCTCAGGCCAGTGAGGTGGCTTAGCAGGTTATGACACTTGCTGCCTAGCCTTAAAACCCCTGCTCAATTCTTGAGACCCACATGGCAGAAGAAGAGAACTGAGTCTTGCAAGTTGTCCTCTGACCAACACATGTGCCCCAATACACGCGCATGCATGTGCACACACACACACACACACACACACACACACACACACATACACACACACATAAAATAGGGGGAAGGATCAGTAAACCAACAAATAAATTTAAAAGACATAAATATGGACTCAACTCTGACAAGGGCCTTAATGAACCATTTCCAGGCATTCTCCAGCCTCCTGGAAAGAGATTATCCACGGGGTTCTCTTAAGCATTTCTTCACTGAATTACTCATGACTTTCTTGTAAGCCTCTTTAGAAATCTGAAATTCGAATTGGAAAAGTAGGCATTCCAGATGTTAGGGCAAGTAACCAAGGGGCTTGGCGGGGGGGGGGGGGGGGGGTGGACAGCCAGTCTTGCATCTGTACACATGGATCCCAATTCATCACTGACATTCTTCCTCCAACCCTCACTTTGGTAAGAGAGAGAATGGTGGCTGGTTTACACGTTTCTTCACTCATAATCCATTCAGTGAGTGCCTGATATGGTGCTCAACACCATCAATGTTCCAGTAATATCACAGAGGTCCTGGCCTCACTGAGTCTGCAACTGTGCTGAAGAGCTCAGTGATTGTACTGTAGGCTGGGGCATGCTGGAGTTGGCCTCAGTGAAAGATGATAAGAGAATGCACTGGAAGAGCACCCGCCTCAGGCTCCAAGCATTGGAAAATCCACCCCAGAAGAAATGATGCTTTAATTGTGACCTTAAGGGTCAATCAGTGACTTGCTGTAGAGGAAGACCCAAAGCTGACGTGGGGAGTTGGGACTGCACACGGAAGGTACAAAAGCTCAGGCGAAGAAGGGATGGAGTTCAACCCGACATGAGAAAAATGAAGGTGCTGTCGATGAATAGAAGAAAGGAGCGCAGAGAGGAAATTCTCAGAGCAGCACCACGGTGCCAGGGCAGCAGTGCATTAGAACTGTGACCACGCACACGTCTCTGCTCTGCAGGCTTCAGTGGCCTCAGACGTAACAGAAAAGGCTTGGTTAGCCAAGAGACCACTCTAGAGAAAGTGGTCATAAAGCCTGGCCCAAAGGCCTCTGAGGCATTCGAGTTAGAAGGGCAAGGACCGTCACCTTGGTTTCTGTCTTTGAAATGACTCCATGTTCCTTCAATAAGGTGAGGAGGAGGCAGCGGGGAGTTGGTGGAAAGTTTTCTGAGATCTAGAGCCCTGTTATCAGAGGTAGACATTTGTACAGTCCACTTTCTCGATAGTCGGTGTCTGAAATGTTTCGTTAAGCTTCAGAAAGGGTAAATACTTAGGTGTGATTACAGGGCACACTGAAAGAGCTTCCATTGTTTAATGAATGGAAAGTAAATACTGATTGGAACTTGTTTAAAGGTGTCATGTATTAAATGAGAAATAATGTTTGACAAGGTTCCTGGTCTTGTCCTATACCCCGTAGGTACTCAGCCATTTTGACTTGACTTGTGTAAAATGTGTAACCCATCTAGTCCTCTTGATGCTATTGTTCATCACATGGAAACTGTGCTTGATTGCAAATAACCAGGCACAGACATGTGTCATTAGGCTGAGCCCCATAGTGCTGGTTTAAATTCCCAGGATTTTCCCTCCCAAGTAAATGACTTCCTTCTGGGTTTAAAGAGCACCCATGACTGTAGTCAAACAAATGTCACTCATGGTAAATCCATAGCATGGTATTAAGGCATGTTCCAATCAAGGTCATAGGCCCAAGATCCTCTTTCCCTTCTACCTGTGAAGGCCTTGGTGCCTCTTGGGGTGATTGTTATACCTCTGGAAGATAAAGATAGCTATGGATGAGCAGAATGAGAGCTTGAAGGAACTGGTTTGCAAATGCTCTATTTGATCACTGATTTTTACTTTTAAAGGAAGCTGTTTCTGTTTGATAAACATGAAAGGGATGACCTCTGCCTAGCTAAAAACTATAGTCTTTGAAGCTATACCTTAGAGTCATTTCAAGTGTATTAGGAAATAAGACAAGCGGTAAAAGAACCAAGAAGTGAAGTGAGAATTTATAGTCTGGTTTCATAAAGACACAGATCAAATTTTTCATTCAGCTGGCCTGACACCTGAACCAGATGTCACACCATCATCAGCCAGCCTGGACACCATTTCATTTCCACTCACCCCAGACAAAAGATATGACCAGTCAAAGATATTTTCAGGGTGGGAGAGATTTAGGTAAAAATGCTAAAGGCAAGAAAATTTAGAAGTGGCCATTGTGAGAGTGCCTCCCAAATCCTGAAATTAGAGAAGTCAATATATAACATGTGGAACACATGTGTAAGTGATATTCCATGCCTGCTTCCTGCACTGGGGAGACCCATTACCTGCCTCTAGGCTGTGTGTCTTCAAGTGGCCCCCCGGAAGCCATCAGAGCATAGCTGATAGCAACTCCAGTGGTCATTCCAGAGAAGTCATTGACCTGGTGAGCAAAACTCCAGTGGACAGGTATCAGGTGATGCCTATCATCTGGATGTTAGATGGCATGGCCTAAAGCTGGCCATTCACAGCCATGCTTCTACCATTTCCACGTTCAACCATTACCTGGGTTGGGAGCTGGACATGTAATGCCCCATCCACGTGGGCCTAACATCTACTACCTTCCATAATCCCAACCAAGCTCACTCCTGGGGCCTAGAGGCTTCTGAAACAAAGTGGTTTCTTACGTTCTCTTTGTCCAGTGTTGACATGTGCGGCATGCCCTCCTAACGGAACCTGCTTCAGCTGCCTTCCAGTCTTCTTTTCTCTCTTCTTGAGCTTAAAGGTAATGTTTCTTCTCACTGTTGACCAAGGTGACCTTCCAAGAACACTCAACAGTTTTTTTAATCTTTCTCAGGCCTTGGTATAAGCATTTTCAAAATTCTAAACAGGTTCCTCTGTTGTTGTCCACATATGGATGGTGTTTGTTTCTGCTGGAATTAATTTTGGGGTCTGATGTAATATTTCAATTTTATTCTCTCTCTCTCTCTCTCTCTCTCTCTCTCTCTCTCTCTCTCTCTCTCTCTTGTGTGTGTGTGTGTGTGTGTGTGTGTGTGTGACATGTGCACAGGTGTGAGCACACAGGCACGCATATGGAGGCCAGCTCCTGATGCCAGAATGCCGACAAAACACTGTCTCGTCCCCACAACCCCTGTCACGGGGATTATAGATGGAAGCTTTTCACAAGGCTGCTGAAGACAGGAACTCAGGTTCTCATGCTCGCGAGGCAGGCACTGACCCCACTGAACCACCTCTCCAGTCCCTTGGTTTGATTCTTAACGATGACCCGGTAAATAACATGAAGGAGGGGGCATCATAGGGTGTTAATAGCTGTTAGACTCCATCCCCCAAAGCTGTACAAATGGAGCACACGTGGAAGATATACCCAAGGTTGATGCACTGTTTAATTGGCACATGACTGCCCATATGTGTCCTCACATCTAAAGAAAACTCTGCAGAAGGGTTAAATGTGAAAGTTTTCTTCCAGCTTTAACATTTTGGTTATGTGATGGAGGTCTTAGGTTCTCTTTGCTAAGTCAGCCAGGTCATTTTTGTGCAAAATATCACACTAAAAAGCACATCGCTTTTTATTAAATGGGCCAAAAAGGAATAGAAAAGAAATCATATCAGTGTGCAATGTGCTTTCCTTTGAAAATGAGAATAATTTTAGGATCAAGTTATCAACTACTTTTGGATCTGATTATTGCAAATGCTTTGGGACAAGATATTTTAACCAAATGACTAAGAAACAGAGCCTAAAAAGGAAATTAATTAAAGAAAAAAGGTCCTGACTTGCCTATTATTCTCAAAACTCCAAGAAGGGAGAGTAATGAGTGTATAGAACACTTGTGGCCAGGCATCCCAGCTCTCAGGTAGCTGAAGCAGGAGAGTCTTGAGTTCTAGGCCAGCTTGAGCTTCATAGACAGACCTTATCTCAAAAATAAGTAAAGAATATAAGCCCATTTATATCTCAAAGCTCTTTTAAATAAACCATCTTTTTTTAATAACACTGCTTTTGATTTTCTTGGCATCCTTAAGAAATGGGCTTAGAGGTTATCTAAAAAAAAATTAATGTGTATGAGTGTTTTGCCCGCGTGTATATCTGTACACCACCTATGTGCTTGGTACCCGATGAGCTCAGAAGAGGGCTTTGGATCCCTTAGGAGTGAAGTTTATAGATGTTATGAGCTGCCACGTGAGTGCTGGTAATCGAACCAGGATCTTCTGGAAAAGTGACCAGTGCTCTTAACCACTGAGCCATCTCTCCATCCCTACTGTTATTATTTTTACAAATGAGAAAATTGTGGGTTTCAGGTCATCCAACTCACTGGCAGATATGCTGCTCCGATCCAGACCTTTGGATTTGGCCATTCACCGCTTTGTCCACATTTCTGCTTCCTCTTTCTAAGAAGCAGAAAACAGACTGTTTAAACTGTGAGGGAACTTGAGAACAACTGCAGTTGTAGAGAAAAAAAAAAAGAAAAAAGAAAAAAAAAACTTTGAAATCAGGCTCCTGCTCATTGCCAGAGAGTTCATAAAACACACTTTTCCTATGCTTCCTGTCAGTGGCAAGACATAAAACTCGAAAATGTCTGAAGAGCTAAGGTAGAATTTTGATGCTGGGAGCCTTCTAAATCCTCTATTGTCTCCAGAGAGGAGGACAAGCAAGCCTTTGTTCCCCAGGGGCATTTTCTATCCATGCTGGGTCCCCGACAGGCCCTCCGTCCTCAGAAGGGCTGTTGTCTTTTCCCTGCCACAACACCAGTGTGACATATCTCACACTTCAGAAGGCCAGCCTACTCAGTCCCCATTCATAGATTCCTCTGGAAATTAATGTCTACTCACCACCACCCCCTCCAGAAAAAAAAAAAATCCTGGCTTTGTCCAGAGAGTTATTGGAAATAGAACTTGTGAAAAACCCTTAGTTTGTGATGTGGACCCCGACAATAATGTTTTGTAAGAGTTCTGTCTGATGTGTCCTGATGGGAATGAATCACTTCACTTAACAGAATTGCTCTTTGTTATGTAAACTTTGTAAAGTCCGCCTGATGTGACCTCTTACATTTGGGGGAATTCCCAGCTCAAAACTGTCATTTCTCTGTGGACAGCAGGATTTGTGCTAACTTTTGGTGCCAAATTCCCTATGGACCTCAAAGTTCTACCAGCCTTGGGTCAGGTGCCAAGCTATGTGTGGAAATAAGACTGTAAAACAGGTACACGTGCAAGGCTCCTCCCTCAAAAGGCAGGAAGTAGAAAGGGCATGTATTTCTCCAGCTCCTCTGTTAACATGCCACCATCTCAAATGGCCAGCCTCTATCAAAATGGCCACGTGTCTAAACAGACAGCGTTCCTAGATTAATCCACTCATACACACTTTAGATTCTTGTCTCTTGCAAGTGCGCATGTCCAATCTCTTGGAGACGACACAGTTTGGATGGGGACTGCGCTTTTAGAATGATATTTAAGAAGCAAATAAGGTGGTCTGTCACTACTGTCACCACCAAAGGAAGCAATTCCTTCTCCACGTGAGCATCTTTAACAGGACTTGGGTTACCTGTTCCAGTCTGAGTTAGTATACTAAGAGTCTGAAAGAACGCTCACTACCATAACCACAAAGACCACCTGACTGTCAAAACCGCAGGCTCTTCTTGCCCGTGAGAATCCAAGATGACTTACCTGTCAAAAGAGCTTCCTTGTCTCCTAAATTGTTCATCTCCAGGGCTTGACCATGGAGTGGTCAGATCCGGTATCTCCCAGAAATGTGCTCCACATAAGTCAATCATGAGCCCCAAAGATTTTATTCACAGATCCTTCAAGAATGACAAAAGTCTTAGCAATAGCTCATCAGTACAGTGTATAGAGGATGAAAGGAGGTGTCAATGAGAGAGAGAGAGAGAGAGAGAGAGAGAGAGAGAGAGAGAGAGAGAGAGAGAAGGAAAGAAAGAAAGAAAGAAAGAAAGAAAGAAAGAAAGAAAGAAAGAAAGAAAGAAAGAAAGAAAGAGAAAAGGGGGATTGAGTCACATTGTACCTTTGCATTTGGCATACATTGAGGGGGGCAGAGAGACAGAGACAGATAAATATATATATATATATATATATATATATATATATATATATATATATATATATATCACATATACTATGCAACCCCACCTCTGCCTACAGTGCTCTTTCTCTCTCTCTCTCTCTCTCTCTCTCTCTCTCTCTCTCTCTCTCTCTCTCTCTCTGTGATGTTGGCCCAGCTATCAAAGACTCGGGACTTCTTTCCTCTCCTGTGAGTGACATGTGGTTGAAATTGATCAGACTAATGCGGAGCACAGCAGAACGGAGCACACAGAGCACTGCGGCCATCCAGTGCTGACACTTATTGTAATCACCATCATTACTATCACAGATGTTAGCCCTTCCGTGATTGAAGTAATGATCATTGCCACAAGTTCCCTAGCAAAAACTAGAAAATCGTGCCAGGAACTAGACTGTTAGCCTTCTTCTTTTTCTTTTTAGTTTGGTTTCAAAATTAGCATACAAAGTGACAGGTTTCACTATGGAATTTCCACACATCACATCATTACACCATCTCCTTATTCATCCTCCAGCCCTGGGGCCCCTCTCTTGCTGTTCATTATCCTTTTAAGTCCTATCTTCCTTTTCACTTTTATTTAAATTTTCTGATCCTTCCATTTGTTCATGTGTGTGTGGCAGGAGTACATTATATGCACAGTGGCCAGAGGAGAATGTCAGGTCTCTCGTTCTGTCACTCTTCACATTATTCCATTAAGACAGGGTCTACCACTGAACCTGGAACATAGACTGGAGGCCAGCAAGCCCCAGTTCTCCTCCATGCCCTCCACCCCACAGTGCTGGGGTTGCAGGCACAAGAGTAGCATGTTCTGCTTTTTATATTGGTGCTAGGAATTTGAACTCAGGTTCTCATTTTCACACAGCAGATGCTCTTACCTGCTGAGCCATTCCCCGGGTTTTAAATGTGTAGACCTATAAACCCACAGTGAGCATTCTTCGTCATCAGTAGGAGCAATTGTAGTAGCTGGAGGAAACTTATGGAAACAAAGCATTTAGCTCCTGATACTCCTTTCTTTGAGTGATAGAAAAAGCCTGTGCCACTTTCCCGCAGCTTTATCTGCCATCGACCCAGTGGAACAAGATTAAAGTTCTGGCCTGTGCATTTAGCACAACTGATAATCCTGTGAGTGCAAAAAAAAAAAAAAAAAAAAAAAAAGTGGAAGTGGGATGTGTGGCCAACACGTGACAGCCTGTAACCCTACCTGGGACTTCAGTGTCCCCAGGCTTATCAACGGCTGATAGGAAATCCAACACACCTTTCACTAGCAGTGAAGGTTTACTGTGGCTCTTTGAAGTAAAGGACTCCCAGCAGGCACGATCATTCGAAAGCCTGTCTGCCAGCGTATCTAGCAGCTCATCAGTGTTCACTGATCAACAGGTAATCTAAACAGGTGAATTACTTGCAGACAAGGAATGATAGGGGGTCCCTTGCCAGTCAAGGAGGACAGAGATTTGCCTGCCTCAGAGTGGACACTGGGTCTGTTTCCCGTTAATGAACAAGGAAGCTTTTGTATTGTTTGCTAAAGTGTTGGACATGTGGTGTTGGGCTCTGTTGGGGCCTGCAGCAGCTCTTCCAGGCCAGGCTTCCTATATAACTCCTTCAGCACTTTCCAAAGAACCTTCCAGCACTGGCACTATATAGTTTTCTGACTCCATCAACCACAGCTATGTGCAAACAGACCGATTTGATACCCATGTTTGAGGAAAATGTCAAAATCAAATTTATTCATTTTTATTCACAAGATTTATTAGTGGAATCCAGGAACTAGAAAGTAGACAACAGATCTCCCTGCCCAAGAAGTCATCTCACTATCACTTTTGGAATTTGTACTCTGCTTTCACAGATCCGCAGGAAAGAGTTCAGCTCGGATCACACAGCTCGGTGAACTTTCCCCACACTTCACATCCCTCTGTTCCGTGTATCAGCTCAATAGAGTGAAAGCATCCTCAGCACCTCCGGAAGTCTCTAGAAGTCTCCTTGGCCCCTTCTTAGCTCTGGTTCTTCTAAGAGCTCTCTTGCTTTGCCCCTTTTAAATACAATCAACAAACACAACATAGACCTATGGATTGCTTTAGATGTCCACTGGGTGTCTACTGAAGAAGTCCACAGCCACCTTCAAGTAAACACTAATTTTCAGTATATTCTGAAATATTTTATCAGCACCTTTCTTTCCCAGCAATGAGGGGTGCACTGAGGACCTAGTGTGTGTCCAGCACACTGTGCCACTGAAGAACGAGCCCAGTCTCAGCCTGTATTTTTACATACCATACCTTTTCCCTTCCTTTATGACTTAAAGTACAAAAATATTACTGGAAAGTCAAACTCTGTCAACTCCCTTTTCCCTAAATATAATTTCCATGAGTGGCTTTGGGTTTTGTTTTTTATTCCTTTCAGGAAAATGTCAATGTCATTTTCCAGAATTTTTATTTCTTCATCTGTCCCCTCCTCTTTCCTCCTCTCTGTTAATATACCATTCCACATTGTATTAATGTACTGTCATATTAGTTGTTTACATTCTTTGTATTGTTTTCCCACAAACCACTCTGCTAAAAGTATTTCCAGCAGAGGCAGAGAGGGGATGAAGTGGGCATTTTATACTTTGTGATCAAATAATGATTGTAATTAATAGAAGGTCAGAGGAAATACAGTTTTCAGTTTATAATAAGGTAGGTAAATTCCCCCATGTTCTTCTTGCTTGTCCAGGTTTCCAGGTCTTATACAGCAGAGCTGGGTGAGAAATGCCCTAGCCAGTGAGAAGGTCCTCTGTGCTTACACTCCAGGCATCCCAACCCCATCAGGGCTGTCCATACAAGCAAAACAACAAACAAACAAACAAAAACAAACCAAAACTCTTTCCTGAACTATGGTATTTGTTGGTCTGCTGCTACTTAACATTTTCTGTGCTCACAAGCTAAAAAAAGAAAAAAAAAAAAAAGAAAATCTTTCTTTTCTAAGCAAAAAAACCTAGACATCACCTAAACATTCTTCAGCGAGTTGGCTTAGTCTTGTTTTTCTTTAGCAGAGGAAATTGCCATCTAGCGAGGCATTTTCTAGCATTGCAGACTCTAAGACTACAACTTTATTTTTGTTTAAACAGAGATTTTTTCCAACAGGTGGCACTAGTGTGTTTAGCTAGAATTAACATATCCCCAGTGGAAGCCACTGTGCAGGTCAAATAGCTACAATTAGCACTTTCACAACAAGTTTTTCATATACTCAGAGGATGCCTTGACTTCTCAGCACCTCAAAGTGGGTTGCAAGGTACCCACACTAGCATTTCAGAGACTGGCCTTGTGACTGCTGGATAAGCGTGAAGACTTGAGTTCAAATCCCCAGGAACCAAGTAAGAAAAAAGCCAGGCATATTTGCATTCATCTGGAGCTCTAGTGCAAGGGCAGCGGAAGCGGGTGGCTCTCGGGAGCATGCTGGCCTACCAGTCTGCTGAACACTGGGTTCAGTGGGAAACCTTGTCTCAAGAGATAAGGTGGAGAGCAATAGGAAGACACCTGACATCAGCCTCTGGCTTCCACATGTGCGCATGCACACACACACACACATACACACACACACATACACACACACACACACACACACTCCATCTGTAAAATGAATTTAACTATACAACTTAAATGCTTCATGTCACCTAAGGCTAAAAAACATGATCATTTCAGCACACCAGCCTTGACTTTTAGATATAATCTTATTTTTGAAGGTTTTTTCTTTGAAATCTCTCATATATATTTAATAACTACTTTTTGGTTTCCTCGTGCTTTAAAGGAAAGCCAGTGTGTCAAATCCAAAATAACTTTCACAAAATTTTTATTTATCATTAAAGTGGCACAAGGTAATGATAGAAACTTGGAAAATTACAAAAAGCAGAAGTTGGAGTAAATAAAGTCCCACCGTAGGAGAGATAGGCATAGTGCCCAGAAGCATAACACCGACAGAGTGAATAGCATTTTATTACAAGGTTAGAGAGTGGCAAATAAATGAAATAGAGCTACCTTAAATTGATAGAGTCAAGGGGCAAAATCAGCACTTTATAAATCCACTTACATTGCTGGGGATTTACACGGGGCGGGAGATTGCACTAGAGAGCTTCCAAGGTACTTTCCTGGACCCAGCTCCACCATCCATCCGCTGTTTATCGAGCATGTACCATAGAGAAGATGTGCCAGGTCCTGGGGTTTGTGCCGTTGAGCGCAAGGAGCGGAAACAAGGCATTGTGCAGTGAATCCAACATTCACCATTTGTTCCCAAGCATAATGAGAGGTTATTGTGAGGTTTCCCTGAGAGAGCAGATGGTGTTCCAATACAGGAAATAGGACCGGGAGCTTTAATCATTCAAAAAGAACCAACCAGGCAAGTGAAGAAGAGGAAGGAGAAAGGCTCAATGCAAAGGCACTGTGGCAGGGAGAACGCCCCATATCAGTTAGGAAAAGAGCACGGTTATAGGAGTGAGAGTGGGTGGGTCCAGGGTGGCACTGACGGCACCAGAGATTGAGCGGACTCTGGAGATTATGCATAGACTTATCACACTAGTTTTTGTTTGTTTGTTTGTTTGTTTTTAATTCAAAATAAGGTGGGTGCCTAGCATGATAGTACACAGCTATAATCCTAGCACTTGGCAAGTAAAAAGAGAGGTATCAAGAGTTCAGTGTCATCTTTGGCTATAAAGCAAGCTTGAGACCAACCTGGGCTATATCAGACCCTGTTTTTAAAAGGTGGGGTGGATGGGATTCCACTAAGGAACTTAGGCTAGGAAGGCCTGACCTTAACATTAGGCTTCTGCATTGATGCTGAGTTGGATGATCTGAATAGATGAATGGAAATGTGGAGATTCTATGGAAGTAGGTCAGGTGTGAAACGATGTTGTTTTAAAGTAGCATCAGTATAAAACTAGTGCAATTAAATGGGGAGAGGACAATAGAAAGAATGGCTTCCTAGTCAAAGGTATTGAATCAGATCGTTGCTGTTGGGTATTAAATTCCAGGAAGTAAGCTCTCCTTGATCAACAGACATGTATCAGTCCCTTAGATTTCAGGTCAGTCTGTATTTTAGGCACAGAGAATCCAACAGGAAACACAACAGACAACTTCCCAAAGCATTTGTGAAGCTGTAGTGTGGAAAAAGTAGGGACCAGGCATCAGCAAAGCCTGCCACAGACAAATGCGGCTTATTGTCTCTTACTATAAATAAAGTTTTATTGGCACAAATCCATATCTATTCATTCACATACTGCCTGTGAGTGCTTTCCCCTGCAAGTGTCAAGATCAGTGAATGCAGTAGATACAGTGTGGTCCACAAAGATAAAAGCATTCATTGGTTGGCTCTTTATAGAAAGTTTACAAATCTTTTTACTCAGGAGATCTATATGTTAATCTTGAGTTTTTCTTTGATCTTCTGTGTTATCTTGGGAAAAATGCACTATTTTCTCTGACTCACTTTTCCCAGTATAAAGCAGAAATACTGTTGACTGTGCCACCCACATGGACAAACAGAGAGGGTTCTGGAGTGTGTGGTGTGCCTGCCTCGTGGCCATGTGGTGTTGAGATCAGAGAGTGCTCTGTTCATTCTAGCCTTCCCCTACCTGGTGTTTCAGGTCCACCTCTGGTCCACCCCATTAGCCGGATGTTCCTCTTTCTAAAAGTATTTTTCTATTACAGCACACTGAGAACTGACTTCAGTCTGGTCCCTCACTTGTGCCTGCCTGCCCCTTACCTCTCTGTCTCTGAGTTTGTTGAAATCTCCCCTTTTCGTGTTTTCCTACTTGACCTTGTTTACATACCCTCCATGCCAGGCCAGTCCCTCCCCAGTTCTCCTACAGTTGTACTTCTGTGTCCTTCATGAAACAGGGAGGCTGTGTATTACAACCTGCTAGTGTCCTCCAGTACTCGGCACGATGCTTTGTCCTAGCAGGAGCTCCACAAGTAGCCCTTAACTGGAATTGTGTGAATTTCAAATTTCAGGCTTGAACCTGTCTTCTCCATAGGAAGAAACCATTGTAGAAATTTCCCGGCAACTTGAAGACCAACAGAACAATGGCTTGGGAGGCAGTTTGGACCCTGGTTACCACAAAGGTTGAGTCCAGACTAGAGCTGACTTTTGTGTCTTCGATTATTTGGATCTAGGCAGGTTATAGTTTTTAATTAAGTTACCAGAATCCTAAAAGGAGAAGACTTTATATAAAAATGTGAGTTTGCGACTTCTTTCAGAACAGTGGTTCTCAACCTTCCTCATGCTGTGGTGATTCCTAACCATAAAATTATTTTGTTGCTACTTCATAACTATAATTTTGCTGCTGTTATGAATTGTAATGTAAATATCTGATATACAGGATATCTGATATGTGACCCCCTCAAAGGGGTCCCAACCCACAGGTTGAGAACTGTTGTTTTAGAAGAATACTAGATTTCCACATGGCAGCAATCTATAATGGCTTAATCAAGACTACTGCTTATGTGGTATAGATAGACTTCACCTTGCCCCAGTCCCCACCATTCCACATTACATGCCTGAAGTTGCAGCTCCAGTTGCAGCCAGCTGTCATTGTGATTGCTCAGTTGACATGTGTCTGCTTTCCTGTAGAGAACCAAGAGAAAAATCAAGTGTATAAAGAAGTTTGGGGCTTCTGGGGTTAGGTTGTTAGGTTTCAGATTCGGGGGAGGGACCCTCCTATACAGATTTGCCTGATAAAACATAGGAAACCCAGTCAAATTAAAATTTGAGAGAAGCAATTTATAATTTCTTTGCTATAAATACATCCTGCATGCTCGAATTTGCTAAATCTAGTAACACTGCTTATACTTGCTGTGTGGCTTCAGGCAAATTTCCTAACTTCTCTGTGCCTGTTTGCTCTCTTACAAACTGGAGACAATCCAGGGATATCGTGAGGACAGAATGAACATTAGCCACTGTCTGTTGATTGTGTGTGTGTGTGTGTGTGTGTGTGTGTGTGTGTGTGTGTGGTTTTTTGAGACAGGGTTTCTCGGTGTAGCTTTGCGCCTTTCCTGGAACTCACTCTATAGCCCAGGCTGGCCTCGAACTCACAGAGACCCGCCTGCCTCTGCCTCCCGAGTGCTGGGATTAAAGGCATGCGCCACCACTACTGGGCTGTCTGTTGATTTTTAAAGAAACTTGGGATGAAGCATATTTCTTGGGACAATATGGAACATATCTACACATTTGATGCAGCAAGAGACTTGAAGTCTACAACTCAAGATGCTGAATTAGAATAATTTACATTAGAGGTCACTCTAGATCAGTGGTTCTCAACCTTCCTAATGCTGCCACCCTTTAATCAGTTCCTCGTGGTGTGGTGACCCCCCCCAACCGTAAATTGTTTTGTTGCTGCTTTATAGCTGCAATGTTGCTACTTTTATGAATCATAATGTAAATATCTGATACGCAACCCAGGGGGTCATGACCCACAGGTTGAGAACCACTGCTCTACACACACACACACACACACACACACCCCTCAAAAAACAATGTACCAATAAAGATCTTCTCCTCCACTTTACGTGAAGGGTCCAGGGTCCTCCCCCCAGTATGTGGGAGCTGTGGCTTTTGGGGTCACCACTATCGCAGAGGAAGGCTTAAGGCCCTCTCGCTGCAGCTTCACTGCTGTTACGGAAACGATACTAGCAGCTTCCGCTGACAGTCCGTTGGCCAGCACTGGTCATGTGGACCCAACCTAGCAGTGAGGGAGACTACGAAATAGATGGGAGCAATCTCAGCACAGGTTATGAGCTCAAAGTCAAAATACCCACCGTTCACTTGAGTGGTTTCCTTCCTTAGCCAGCAAAATGCAGCCAGAGGCATTTTGCTCACTGGGGGATGCGCTTTCTCATCAGTACTAGAAACACAGAAAGCCCCCTGTCTACAGGGAGGAAAGTTGTTCTGAGTTGAGCTGATTGCAGGCTTGCAGACTGAGAAGCAGTCTGAAGTCAAACAGAGAAGAAGGCGAAGAGGAAGTCGACGTATTCTTAGGCATGAGAAGCAGGGAGGGCATTTTCGTTTTGTTTGTTTTCTTTTTCAATGTCTGTAGCACATACACTAGATCTCATTTTTCATGTCAGATTTGGAGCTGACATTCCCAGCATTTGAAAACGAATTCTCAGAAGATAGGCAAATGCCTGTACAGGTCTAATCAGTCGGTGAATCCAGGTGTTTGCCTGGAATGGAATGCCACTCAGAAATTCAAGTTGAGTCTTTGCACTCTAAAGAAGGGCACATTGATCAACACAGCTGGTTCAGGGCTCACTGGTCATAGGAGCCGAGGGCCAATGCAGCTGCCAGACCACCAAGGTTAATGAGACTGCATTGTTTAATCTCATCTTAAACAGGGCTTCTGAGCCATGCACTGGGGTGGGAGTAAGCTGGATAAGAATGGTCTGTGGTAAGTCACAAGGCTCCGTCAGTCACACCAGTGTGTGCGTGTCAGAAATCAGCAAACACTTTCTGATATCTGGACCTGCAGTGTGGGGGAGGGGTTTTGGATGTGCTCTGAGAGATAGCAAGTAATGACTTGAAGATACACCCAGCCCTACACTGGTGAGCCATCTGTGTGCTGAACGAATTGTTCATTTAGTCTTTCCATGCTTTCAAAGAGGAGGAAAGTGCCATTGGCAGTCAGGATAAAAGTTATGGACGTGTCCTCACACTACCCTGTGTTTTAAAGTTATCATCTAACTCATCACGAGCACAAGGCCCAGTGCCAATACTCTTTAAAAGGCCGAAAAGAAAAAAAAAAACAAAAAACCCCAAGCATCACAGATTTGTTCTGGAACTTATCGTTATCAACATGGGGATGTTGTTAGACTGGCTATTGAATGCATCCCCAACCTCCCACAAGGGTCCAAGATGACACCACTGTGAGATGGCATCAAGTAGGCAGCCCTTAGGCCATTGGGCATGTGCCATCAATGGGGACTGTGGGGTCCTAGTCCCTTCTGCTGACTCTTTCGGTCTGCTGTGTGCTCCCTGTCACTGGCACCCAGCATCTCCAAGAGTCAGTGCTTCCACCAGCATCTGAACTGAAGCCTCTAATATTTTGAGGCAAAATAAACATTTTCTTCTTCTAAGTTGATTATCTCAGGTATTTGCTATCTTAGTGGAAAGTTGACTAATATGAAGGTATTTTCTGAATGTTTAGTAAGTTAGAGAGACTTAGGCAAAGTTCTTTGACAACTGTGATGATCTTTGTAATCTGCCTTTCACTTTGTCCATATCCCTAAACCAGGCAGACACCTCCGTAGTAATAGTAAGTCACCCGGATATAACTGCTTCAACACTCTCAAGTGAATGTCAACTGGATCTTTCCACCTCCTATTCATTCTGGTGTGACTGTCAGGCATGCTATACAACCGAGAATATTTCAGCCATATTCTGTAAGGCTTACACTGAACACTGCATGTTCACTAAACACTTTCCTTACATTTTTCCCTTATATTTCCAGCTTTCTTTTTCTTTTCAATTTTAACTATATCTATTATTGGTTTAAGGAACATTCCAGCCTGGCCTCACTTAATCCGTGATCATTTTCCAACAGTCTTTCCAGTGATGGTTTTTCAACATTATCAACCTCTTTTCTGTAAGGCCTTTTACTATTTCAACCAGTTTCTGTTGCTTGCCACCAGAATTTCTGCTTCCAACATTGTCTCTCCTTCCAGGGTTAAAGCCATCCCTGTCCTCAAGAACCCTTTGGCCAGACTGTAACACATTTCAGGATGGGCTAGCTTAGTCTCTGGCACTCAGGAGAAAGTTCAGCACAGAACTTCATTGGGACAGTTAAGACTGGATCCTGGCGTCAATCCCTTGGCCAAGAGTCTAGCTCTGACCTTTACTTACTGTGCAACTTTGGGCAAATAAACCACTCTCCTAAGTCTGGGTTTTGTCAAAAGCAAATGCTTATGCTGAAGCTTAGAACAGACCCTGTTGCTTACAAACCATTTAAGATAGCCTGGTGCCACGTGTCTATAATCTCAGATGGCAGGGCCACATAGGGAGACTCTGTCTCAAATAAAGAAAGCACTTAATAAATAACAGCTACCACTGGAATAACAATATAAGCTTGGTGACACATGCTTATAGTCTCAGTACTGGGGAGGCAGACACATAGATCCCTTGGGCTTGCTGGCCAGATGGCCCAACTGAATCCACAAACTCCAGGTTCAGTGAGAGACTCTGTCTCAGAAAGCAAGGAAGATAACGACGGAGGAAGAAGCAATAAACTAACTTCTGGCCTCCACATACATGCATACACACCCCTGTGCACACACCCTCCCAGGCACATGTACACACACACACACACACACACACACACACTGAAATTTTATTATGTAAATTATAAAGACTGGATCTGCATGAGGAACAACTCACATGCCATGTAGGTACAGAATATGTATGAGCACTTTTTTTAAAAATATTTACTACACTTTACAGGCTCTGCTGAATGTTAGTGGATTATCCAGATGAATCAGAGTCTCAGGCTTCATCACGTGGTATCTTGTAGGGGAAAAATACATTTATAAATTTTTCTTTCTAGGTCCTAAAACAAAACTATAAGGAAATAAAAAAAAAGTCTTGATGGGCCAACAGGAGACTAAAGTAACTTTAGTTTAGGGACTGGAAGAGGTACCATATAAAAATGCATTCGGCTACAAACAGATGAATGGTAAATTACTTGCACTGTAAGCTTTTGTTTCCTGGCAGGAAGGCTGAAGCTGGCTTCTCCTAAGCATGTTGGGCATCTCCACAGTACCATTGAGGATATAGGTTGAATAATCGTTAGCTTATGTTTCAGCCTGGCAGCCCATGGGATGCCCAGATATGTATATTCCGTTTCATGATGTGTTTTTGACAGTATGCCTGGGAGAAAAAGGCATTTGAATTGCTGGAGCTAGGAAACTATATGGCTATTCCCCGTGGCTGGGCCTGATCCAATCCAGCGAGAGTCTGAACAGAGTGAAAAGCAGAGGGAGGTTGTATCTGTCCTTCTCTGCTTCATTGCTTGAGCTGAGGTCTCCTGTGCCGAACTCTCCAAGTTCTCATCTGCACATTTGACTAGACTCTACACCATCAGCCTTTCAGCTCTCAGGCCCCCCAACACTACCCACTTTCAGGCTCTCCAGCTTCTCATGAGCCAATACTTTGTAACAAACATTTCTCTATTACCCAGGCAGATAAATAGTAATTCCTAATATTTTATTTTTCCAGAAACCCCCGACTAAAACAAATCCTTCCTATCCTCTCTGGTGTATTGTTGTTGGTTTTTTTTTTTAAATTTTTATTTTTAAATCTGTGAGTTTTGCCTCATAGTCTAATATGGCAGCCACAACTCCAGGCATCTTAAGTGGAATGTAGCCATGACAAAAAAGGGGCTTTAATGAGGGCCA
This sequence comes from Peromyscus eremicus, assembly GCF_949786415.1. Classification (NCBI taxonomy): domain Eukaryota; kingdom Metazoa; phylum Chordata; class Mammalia; order Rodentia; family Cricetidae; genus Peromyscus; species Peromyscus eremicus. The sequence continues at coordinate 106,937,586 of NC_081418.1, read as the reverse complement.
ATCTCATGGTATCTTGGGAAATTCTTTTCCTCAGTTGCCTCCTCCAGAAACTTGTTTTCATATATTTCTCCCCACCACCCCCCACCCCCCGGTGCTGGTGACTGAACCAAGCTCCTGGATTCATCAGGCAAGCATTCTACCTCAGCCTCCCAGCCCTCTTCTCATGCATCCTTAGCTAAAACGCATAAATTCTTCCTCTTGCCCAATACCTCATCAGAGCAACCAGGATAAAGTGTGATCCTGGTTCCTCCTTCCTCTGACTCTGTCAGGGAACACTGGCTGAAAGGAGAGAGCTCTGATGGTGGTAACACCCAAGAGGAAGCCCTGGCTGGGTACACGGAAGGAGCCATATTGGGTTGGTCTTAGAGAAGGATGACAAGGACGTTTATTGGCTTGTCTACCCAACACTACTTTCCTAAGAATTATCCCTATCCAGCTCCAAGTGGAAGCTGCCAAAAGCATACAATGTGCTCCTGTTCTCTGGGGATCCACTGCAATAGATCTTGATAGATTTTGCCAAATTGCCCTCTTTTGTTTGTTCCTCTCTAGGGACATTTGTAGCTTTCTTCCTTTTATTGATAGTAATTGTGTAAGCATCTTGCTCCTGCTTGGCTGTGAATCGCTGTTGGTTAATTCTCGGTACTCAGCTTCCTGTATTAGTCAGAACCCCAGTGATTTCATTACAAAGAAATTAACGTTAGGTATTGGTAGTCACGTATGAAAACATTGGAAAGGCAGGGGTGGAGGAGGGGGCTGGAACACTAGAACAGTAGTTCTCAACCTGTGGGTTGCAATCCCTTTGGGGGGGGTCTCATTCACAGGGGTTGCCTAAGACCATTGGAAAACATGAATATTTATATTACAGTTCATAACAGTAGCAAAACTACAATTATGAAGTAGCAACTAAAATGAATTTATGAGTGGGGGTCCCTGCGACATGATCTGTATTGAAAGGTCACAGCATTAGGAAGGTTGAGAACCACTGCCCTAGAGAGAATACAGGCAGGGAGCAGCAACACCCAAGTGTTGAGGGAACAAAGGGGTCAGGATTATTGAAGTTTAGGAGAGGAGCTGCAGGCGGAGCTGGTTTGGTAGAGGGCTTACCTGACATGTTGAGAAGACCTTCACAGTGTAAAACAAGGTGCAGTGAAACATGCCTGTAGTCCTAGAACTGGATGAGGGTGGAGGCAGAAGGACCTCCCGAAGTTCAAGGTCACCCTCAGCCACATAACACGTTAGAAGCCAGTCTAGCATATGTGAAACCCTGTGTCAAAACAACAAAAATGAAACAAAAATCTTAAACCTTTAGAAAAGAAGATGAAGGAGGCTGAGGGAGGGGCCCATGGTGCTGGAAGTCAGTGTTTCCAGGAGGAGGTGCCTGTGGATGCTGGTGAGATGCTCTTGGTTCGAGAACTGGAAAAAACTGTCACCTCTACCCAACTGGTGCTACACGAACCAGCGGACTTGGCAGTGAACATTCTAGAGAACCACTGGCAGCAACAGTGAACACGTGAGAGAATGCAGTTCCTAAGAGAACCTAAGAGAGTCGCAGGCAAAACTAAGTGAGGTTTGCAGAGTCCCTGCCCCACCGTCACACACCAGGGCAGAAAGGGTCACAGCCAAGAGATAACGACAGCCAGCACACCCCTATTATTTTTATTACTGTTGCCTCAGTCTATTGGTCAAGATCCCTGACAGATTTACTTCATCTCAAGAGTTTTGGAAAGTTTAGTCGGTTGCCTGGCCCTGTGCTCTTTGGCAGAGTGTCGTGGAGGTGAGAACGTGCAGACAAGGTTGTCTCTCACTTCTTAACAGATACAAAGCAGAGACGAGACAGGAAAGGGCCAGGGGAAAAAAAGATCCCAAGGACCCACTCCCATCAAACTCTTTCCTCTCTCTCTCATCTCCAAAGGTTTCCAAAACTTTCCAAAATAATGATACTCACACAGAAACCAAATATCCAATACATGAGCCCAGGAAGAGGGCATTTCTCAAATCATAACACTGTTATGTTGGGATTATTAAAGTTAAGAGAGGGATTGGGCTGGAGTTCATTTGGTAGAGTGCTCATCTAGCATGTAAGAAGCCCTGCATTTGATCCCCATTACCACACAAAGCCAGATGTGATGAAACATCCTTATAATCCTAGTTCTGTGGGTAGAGGGACAGGAGGACCAGATGTTCAAAGTCATCCTCAGCTGCACAGGAAGGCACTAGAAGCCATCTTATAGGGTTGTTTTGAAAAGCAGATAAGATAAATCATGTGAAGCAACTTTGAGTGCTGAAAGCCCAAGGCAACTTGGGAAGTGTTCATGGGTATTATTACGATTAATCCAGCCAGTATTTGTTCTGTTCCTACTATGTGGCAGACACCAAATTTAGCCCTAAGAACACAGGGGTGACTAAGCTAGACAAGAGACTCACATTCTAGTGAGGGATGCTCCATAATAAAATCATCTCAGGAGGTGCTAAGTGAAGTTGGGAGAAGCAGGAAAGAGCTTACCTACATGGGGTGAAAATGACTGGAAGTATTGACAGCGTGTGTATCTGCTAACGGACTTGTACCCAAAGGATACACAGAACTCTCGAAAGTCAGTTTGAGGGCAGGAGGTGTCAATTGAAAAAAAAGTGTTCACGAGATTATAACACAAAGGGGATATGCAGTCAGTTTGACCACCAACTCTGATGGTCAGCTTGACAGGATTTTGAATCATTTAGAAGACAAACCTCCGGCGTCCCTCTGAGGGAGAGTGTAGATTACCTGACTGAGCTGGGAAGATCCATTCTAATTGTGGGCAGCACATTCCATGGCCTGGGGGCCTGAGCAGAATAAAAAGACAGTGAGCTGAGCCCCAGCCTTCGTCTCTCTCTGCTTCCTGCCTGCAGATGCAGTGTGACCAGCTGCCTCCGGCTCCTGCTTCCATGCTGTCCCTGGTTCAATTTACTGTACCCTCAAATGGGAACCCAAATAAACCTTGCCTTCCCCAAGGTCCTTTGGTCAGGGTACATTACCATAGCAGCAAGAAAAGTAACTAGGATAGGTGACAAACCAGGTGTCCAACCCCATCAGTCATTAGGGAAATGAACACTAAGACCCTGCTGAGGAGGGCTGGAAAGATGGCTCAGTGGTTAGAAAGCTCTAGCTGCTCTTGCAGAGGACCCCGGTTCAATTCCAAACACCTGCATGGTGGATCACAGCTGTCTGTACCTCCACTTCCAGGGGATCTGATGCCGTCTTCTGACTCCTGAGGAATCCTTCATGTACACGTGTACTTGCATACATTTGGTCACACACATACACACAAAATGCATGAATAAAAAACAATTTTGTGACAGAATGAGATGCTACCATACACATAGTAAAATACCTTTTTTTTTTTTTTTTTAAGATTTATTTATTATGTATACAGTGTTCTGTTTGCATGTATCCCTGCAGGCCAGAAGAGGGAGCCAGATCTCATTACAGATGGTTGTGAGCCACCATGTGGGTGCTGGGAATTGAACTCAGGACCTCTGGAAGAACAGTCAGTGTTCTTAACCTCTGAGCCATCTCTCCAGCCCCCCAAAATATCTTTAAAAAAAAAAAAACGGCAGTGGGACTGAGAGAGCTCTACAGGCCAAGGTGGTGCTGCCAAGCCTGATGTCCTGAGTTCACGCCCCAGGACCCACAAGGTAGGAGGAGAGAACTGACTCCACATAGGTACCGTGGCACACATGCATGCACATGCACATACACAAAAAATAAATGTTCGTTTAAGACAACAGGCATAACAACGAGCAATCTTACTGCTGAGGATAGGGAGTGCCTGGAGTTCCTGTATATTGCTAACAGAAATGCAAAATAGCCCAGCCACATTGACAAATAATTGGGTCATTTCTTACGTGGTTAAAATTAACTACTGAGAAATGCAACAGCATGAACGAATCTTAATTACATATGTGAAGCCGGAATCAAAAGGCTGGCCCCTCAATGACTCTGTCATGACTACATTCTGGAAAATACAAAACCAGAGGGACATGCTTGAGCTCCCTGTAGCCCAGGGTTGAAACTGCTGGGGAATGGTTGACTGCGAAGAACCCCAGGGGAAGTTTGTGTGGAGATGAGTAAGTATTCAAGGCTTTCCTTGAATGAGTTGATGCTTATAAGACATTGTGCATTTGTAGAAATCCATGGAACGGTCCACTTAAAAACATGGGTTTTAACTGCACAATACAGATTGAGTTATCAGCTAAGACCTTTCTGAAGAGGTGACATTTGAGGTAAGATATAAAGTGACAAGATATAGCCAGCCAAGGGGCATTCAACAGCAGAGTATTCCGAACAGAAAGAAAAATGACCTGTGCATGAAGCTAGAGGGCAGGAGGGAGGAGTCGGCAGAGACACTGTGGGCTGGTGCTCTGAGCAGAACTGTCATTGTGGCTGCCACCCTAGTCTCCACCCTGTGGCTTCCACCTGACTCTCTCAGGCTGTGGGATCAAGGCTGTTGCCACCCTTCAGAAGAGACACATACCCAAGAATCTATCAGCTGACCACTGACCCCATCATCAAGCAGGAACACATTTGGGTGATAAAATCAACAATGAATATAATCTCCTTGGGAGATAAGTCCCAGAACATAAATTCCTTCCCCACCCCCACCCACCCCCCGGGATATTATTGATATAATGTGCTCAAACTGCATGTTATATCCCATGAAAATATATTTAGGAAACATATTTTAAAAAACCATTACAAAACTTTTTAGGTATAAATCCAAGTTCACAAAATAGGCATAACTAGGAGATATTTGTTTATTTGGGAAAAGGATTTTTTAAAGATTTGTTCATTTTCACTCTATATGGATGGATTGTGTCTGCATGCATGTCTACGCACCACATGTGTGTACTGCCAGCAGAGGCTACAAGTGGGCATCAGATCCCCTGAAACTGAGTTACAGATGGTTGTGAGCCTCTAGGTGAGTGCTGGGTACTGAACTGAAGAGCAACCCGTGCTCTTAACCATCTCTCCATCCCCTGGCAAAAGGATTTTTATGTTTAAATTCAAAGCAAAATTTACTCAGGGATTTAAGGTATAACTACTGAAATACAATGAAGTTTCATTTGGTTGGTTGGTTTTGAGACCCGGTCTCATGTAACCCAAGCTGGCTTCAAACTCTCTGTAGCTTTGGTTGACCTTGAAGCTCGGATCCTCCATCTTGAGTGCTGAAATTCTATTCATATACTATCATACTCAGTTGTATGCAGTGCTAGGGACTGAAACTGGGCTTTGTGCATGCTAGACAAGCACTGTACCCACTGAGTCCATGCTAGGCAAGCACTGTCCCCACTGGGTCCATGTTAGGCAAGCATTGTACCCACTGAGAGCATGCTAGGCAAGGACTGTCCCCACTGGGTCCATGCTAGACAAGCATTGTCCCCACTGAGAGCATGCTAGGCAAGGACTTCTACCAAGCTACATCTTCGTTCAAACTCTGAAGTACATTTAAAATGTCATCTGATTCTCCCCCAAATTTCCTCCTTTTACATTTGTCTTTACACTAACTGGGTGAAGCACATTGTCACCAGGGAACCTTGTCCTACTTTACATAGTGAGGCTATAGAAGGAAGAAAAACTTCAGGTTGTCCGAGAGCAAAATCCAGTGTGGATTGGACTAGGAAGTGGGTTTGTATCTTCTGCTGACCCCATCTATGCCTTCTTCCTTTACAGTCTTCATTTCAGCAGGTAGCAGATTCTCGGCTTCTGAACTCCAGGTTAGGTTTGCAGCAGGGCAGAAAGCAGGGGTAAGCCTGTGGTTTTGAGGGCAGAGCACAAGGGTCAGGGTGGAGACTGGGCTTAGAGCAGCTGGGAAAACAGCTTCATGAGAGGTCTAGGAGACCAAGGACCAGGGACCATCATCCTGGTACCCTAATGAGATGGCAGAATCCCAGAGAAGAGCGACAGTGTCCTGGACCATCCCTGGCAGTCCCACAAAGGAGTCCTCTGCATGTGGTGACAATAGTGAAGTCCTGTGACTGTGACACCTTGAATGAAGGTGTCTTCATTCACTTTCTTTCTCTGAGCGTCTGTTTTTTAGAACAGGTAAAGGAGAAGCAGGGACACATGGCCACAGATACAGCGGATTGTTGGGCAGGGATTTCCTAGAGCATGCCAACCCAGGAGGACAAGGAGGCAGCTAAGTTTACCCTACCCATCTCAACACTCCTGCAACACGAGACACAGTTGAGTCTCCCTTTTCCTCATTCACACAGAGAAGTTAGGTGGGCTACTCTGACCCTCACTGTACACAATAGTCCATTTAGCAGTCTCTCTCTCTAAAAAAAAAAAAAGAGAGAGAGAGAGAATCTGTCATTACTTTTAATCCCAAAGTCCTTTGTACGCGCACACACACACACACACACACACACACACACACACACGCGCGCGCGCGCGCACACACACACACACACACACACACACACACACACACACCCTGACTTCATTACAGTAATGTTAGCCCATACCGTGTACAACTTTCAAGTACCACCTAAAATATCTGCAAAATAAGGTTGTTTCACTTGCCTAACCTAATTAATTGATATGAGGAAGGAGGAAGGAGGTTTATGAAAACTTTAAGAATTTAGACTAACCCACCTTCCATGAGCCATCAGCAGGCTTTGGGGGAAGCTGAGCCTGTGGAGGACTTCAGGTCCAGACAGTTTCTACAGGAAAAGGCCTTTTCTGTTTTTTGAGGAAGCCATGCTGCCTCAAGCTGACTGGGCTAAGGGTGCTGCTGGGTCCTTCAGGAAGCATGTCCCTCAGGGCAGCAAAGCGGCTGCAGACCCATCCAGCTGAGCTTTCTCAGGAGTCCTGCATGACTGAATCCCTGGAGCCCCATGGTGAAGCTAGGCAACAGATGGATATCCTGGGTCATTGTCTTGTCCAGCTTGCAGGGGAGGCGGACAACAGTTTCAATGACGCCTTTGTCACCCCATCAAGTAGGCACTCCGACCTGCCATTTTAATGAAAATGAGCCACCTGCACAGCATTAGGTGGAAGCTCAGAGACCCCAAGCCCCCAGGATCCCTTTACAAAAGGCAGCAGGGCGGTCCACTAGGATCTGCAAGAAAGGACCTTTATGTGCAACGGACCAGGCCCTTCCCCAGGCCACCCCACCTCCAGCTAGTCCTGGGTAAAGGGACGGGCCAAGCCAGCTGGCCTGTTGCCTGAACCTGGCTGCAGCTGCCCAGGTCACCTGCATGTCCACCTGCGTCCCTGTCCCCACCCACCCTTGTGGGGGGAAGCTGTCGGAGCACCCTGGGTTATGTTCCCTGTTTTTCTGGCAGAAGCTGCAAGAGGCAGCTGAATTAGAGTCATTATTGTAATTGAATTTCTTCAAACTCAGAGCTATTTTCTTTCCAAATATATCAGGGGCCAGGAAACATTCAGAGAACTGGAGACACCATTCCAAACTTAGAAAGGTTAGAGAAAGAGAGAGGACTCACGCTAAAGCTGCCAGTGAAAGTGCAGTCCATGACTGCATGGTTTTAATGTCCTGTACACGGTAAAGCACATAGTGTGTATTATCAGATGGCTGGACAGTAGTCCGTGAATCTGTGTTATAGTTACAAAGTACATGATATGTGCTGTGTGTGTATATATTTAAAATGTCTAAAAATGGTGTTAATAAAACTAAAAAATTAGAAGGCCATTCTGGAATCAGGAAAATGTCTAAGAGAAAACAGTGTTTAAAAATAATTATTATCATTTTTAAATGACTGCTTTGTTGTAGAACATATTTAACATATAGTTACCTATTA